>NC_069010.1:8992139-8992886 GCF_001194135.2 Octopus bimaculoides
TATATATATATATATATATAAAATATGCACATGCCTATTGACATATGCACACAAAACACAGCATGTATATATATATATATATATATATATGGAATTGTGCATGTACATCAATATGTGTATGTGTGTGTGTGTGTACGTCTGTCCGTGTGTCCTGAGCTGAATTTGGAAAGTATTGTGAAAGCCCTGCAGGCATAAAACTGCAACACAGAAGAAGCAAGAGGCAAGTTTTTGCAGATGTGGGGTGGGTATGTATGTGTTACATAATATATACATACATGAACATATATATACATACATACATACATATATATATATATATATATAGTGGTCCTTCACCTCAGTGATATTTCCTATATCATTGGTGCAACGAGACAAGCAGTACTGTACCGAAACTACACTTAAATCTGGTCCCCATGGCTGATGAGGGGGGACTTCTTTGTTAATTCATCCGTTATCCTTTTCTGTTAATTGTTTCCATGTTCCATTTTGATTTTTCATCATACATACACACATACATTATATATATATATATATATACTGGTGTTGCCATCCGGTTTCACCAGTCCTCAGTCAAATCGTCCAACCCATGCTAGCATGGAAAGCGGACGTTAAACGATGATGATATATATATATATATGCATATTCTTTGGTGTAAGTATATATATATATACATGGACAATCTTTGGTGTGTATATATATGTGTATGTGTATATATATATATATATATATATATATATATATATATAT
>NC_069010.1:8993357-8994186 GCF_001194135.2 Octopus bimaculoides
TGGTAGAACATGAAACCTACCATAAGGGAGACAGAGAGAGAGAGTGAGAGAAAGAAAGAAAAAACAGGGGTCAGACAGTAGTGACTGCTTGTGTAGCTACAGTTGTGTTTGTTTCTGAAGCAGTACTTGTGCTGTGTGTGTGTGTGTGTGTGTGTGTGTGTGTGTGTGTGTGTGTGTTGGGTAGGTATAGTTGTGTGTGTGTGTGTGTAAGTGTGTTGGGTATGGTCTTTGTGCTCTGTGCACGCATATGTATGTGTTTGTTGGATATGGTTTTTGTATTGTATGTGTGTACATGTGTATAGATGTGGTTGTGTGTGTGTGTATGTAGATGTGGTTGTGTGTGTATGTGTAGGTGTGGCTGTGTGTGTGTTTGTTGGGTATGGTTTTTGTGTTGTGTGTGTGTGTGGCTGTGCATGTGTCTCTGAGCATGTGTGTATGAAGGAGCAATAAAAAGACCAACAGAGAGAAAGAGGAGGAGAGAGAAAGAGAGACAGACAGATAGATAGATGGATAGACAGATAGATATATAGATATATAGATAGACATATAGAAAGAGAGAGAGAGAGAGAGAGAGAGAGAGAGAGAGAGAGAGATCTACTTACAGTAAGCCTCATGGAAATGTGTAATGCATGGTGCTGCTCTGCAGACATTGTAGAAGTGTAGTCGTAGCTGGCCACTTTTCAGGAGTTGAGTCAACATACTTGTTAGACTGATGCCCACAATTGCAAATGGATAACTGAGCAAAAGACACACAGACAGAAATATACTAGCAAAGGAATTTCGGAATCCACACACACACACACACGTTACATATATATATATATATATA
>NC_069010.1:8994537-8996703 GCF_001194135.2 Octopus bimaculoides
CTGAGGACTGGTGAAACCGGATGGCAACACCAGGCTCCAATCTAATTTGGCAGAGTTTCTACAGCTGGATGCCCTTCCTAACGCCAACCACTCAGAGAGTATATATATATATATATATGTGTATGTATATGCTTGTGTGTCTGTGTTTGCCGCCCCACCAACATCGCTTGACAACCGATGTTGGTGTGTTTAAGTCCCCGTAACTTAGCAGTTCGGCACAAAGAGACCGATAGAATAAGTACTAGGCTTACAAAGAATAAGTCCTGGGGGTCGATTTGCTTGACTATAAAGGCGGTGCTCCAGCATGGCCGCAGTCAAATGACTTGAAACAAGTAAAAGCGAGTAAATAGTATATTGAACACACCTACACAAGGTGTTTTACCAGTTCGCGGTCGGGCTGCATTTTGTAGGCAAAAGAGAATGTACTCTCATCAATTTGTCTGGTTTTAAAATACCTGGAAGTCATCAGGTGTTGTTATGTGAGCAAATGATGATGGTGGTGATGATGGTGATATGAGCAAGGTTACAATATTTACCACACAAACATATATTGCCATATAAAGATAATCTTACTTACCCACATCCTGGATGAAGCGAATGAGAATACACCTGCCGTGCTTCATTTGGATAATTTACAACAAAATACCTGAAAATAATAATAGTAGCAGTAGCAGTAGTAGCAGCAGCAGCAGCAGCAGTAGTAGTAGTAGTAGTAGTAGTAGTAGTAGTGGCCTGTTATAGCAGGGGAGAAAACTCATATGGTGACATAATGCATCTACAGTGTGCTAAAGGTCAATATTAGGCTCTAGGCCACAAATTCGGGGGCAGAGAAAGGTAGAAAGAATGAGGGGGGGGGGGGGGGGTGAGGAGAAACAGGGGAAGATGTAGATATATACTTACCAGAGTTGTGTGAGGCCCAGCATGCCCATACCTCTGAGGTCTGTATAGGGTTGGTTGCCTTGGAAACCAATGTCGACCCATTGTTTACTCTTGAGACCGGTAAGATGGACATCTGGCTGTAGGATGTTCCAGATCTGGGGGAAAACAACAGAAAGATGAAAACAAATGTTGAGATTGAGTGTGTGTGTGCACAAGTGTTTGTGTGTGTGTGTGTGTGTGTGTGAGAGAGAGTGGGGGGGGGGGGCGTGTGTATGTGTACCAAAGATCATGAGAAATACAAAACAAATGTAGTCAGAAGTTGTAACTTTTGGCACATGTACCTATATATGCACATATATATATACACACATGCACACACATACCTACACACACACACATCACATAAACATTTATATATACATACAGACATGCATATATATATATATAAACCTATGCACATATACATACACACATATATATACCTGTGCACATACACATACACACACACATATATATACCTATGCACATATACATATACACTGAACTCTGCTTGCGAAGACCTGTTGAGGCAAGTGAAATCGAAATCGAACCAAATTCGACGACTGGCACCCATGCCAACCAACCTTTCCTTCATTGGACACTAAACTCTGCCTGCAAAGACCTGTTGGGGCAATCGAAATGAAACCAAATTCGACGACTGGCACCCGTGCCAGTGGAGTGCTAACAGCACCGTCCGAGCGTGATCATTGCCAGAGCAGCTGTCTGGCTTCCGTGCCGGTGACAAGTAAAAAGCACCATTTGAGCGTGATCGTTACCAGCATCGCCTTACTGGCACTTGAACAAGTTGACAAGAGGTTGGCCAGAAAGGAAAGTATTTGTCTCTAAGCCTTTCAAGCGAAGTCCACCATACACATTCTTTCGCCATGGCCACCAGTATGATGAAGGAAAGTGGTGTGGCAATATTTACGATAGACTTGGCTAATGACTATAATGAGATAAGTGGGTCGTACCTGATACAAATAGCTTTCGTAGTCTGACAGTTTGTCTGTGTGTTGCTGACGTCGGATAATTTCAATCGTATTGATGAGATGATTGTAGCCAATAATCTGGGACATCCTCAGAGTCAACTCAGCACAGAGCCTGGAATAATAATAATAATAATAATAATAATAATAATAATAATAATAATAATAATAATAATAATAATAATAATGATAATGATAATAATAATAGTAATAATAATAATAAGTTGTGGCGTGCAAGAGAGACGATTGCGCTGGTATGGAC
>NC_069010.1:8997391-8998552 GCF_001194135.2 Octopus bimaculoides
AATAATGAATATAAAGTTTAGAATGGTACAACAATGCACTATAAAACAAAAAATGGACTATATACCTGTTGTAATTTGGTTATCTATAGTTCGATGATATTTCGGAATTACAATTCTTTCTTCAGATAAGAATATCTAAGAATATCTGAAGAATATCTGAAGAATATCTGAAGAATATCTAAGAATATCTGAAGAAGGAATTGTAATTCCGAAATATCATCGGACTATAGGTAACCAAATTACAACAGGTATATAGTCCATTTTTTGTTCTATAGTGCATTGTTGTAGTGGAGGCACAATGGCCCAGTGGTTAGTAGATCTGGTAGAAACAGCAGCCAGATCTCCCTCAAATCACACCCTACTGTCTTATGTATGTATATTCATATGTATGTCCTAATGAGGGAGACCTCTACATGGTAGCTAGACATGCTAGAAATAGCACCCAAATCTTCCTCAAATCACACCCTACTGTCTCATGTATGTGTATATGTATGTATGAGCCAATGAGGGAGACCTCTACATGGTAGCTAGACCTGCTAGAAATAACAGCCAAATATACCTCAAATCACACCCTACTCTCTTATCTATGTATGTATGTATGTATGAGCCAATGAGGGAGACCTCTACATGGTAGCTAGACCTGCTAGAAATAGCAACCAAATCTTCCTCAAATCGCACCCAACTATCTTAAACATGTATATCAGAGCCAGCGAGGGAGACCTCTACATGGTAACTAGACTCGCTAGAAGTAGCAGCCAAATATACCTTGAATGACACCTAACTGTATTCGACAAAAAAACAAAAAAAACAAAACGTATAATTAGTTCCTGCATTCTTTACAGAAACATAACTAAGGGTCGCGGTTGGATTGTCTTAAGATCACAGGACCTATTCGAACAGGGCTGACCTGGGGTTAAAACAACAACAACAACAACAACGACGACGACGACGGCCGCCATCAGAACGACCATAACCGCGTCCCCATGGCAACCACAGACGGCCTGGCAAATAACGTACCCACATTTAAAAGATGAGCAACTGCTATCATGGGGCATTCCTCGAAAAAATTCAACCACCGAAATAAGTAAATAAATGAATAATTAATCACATGATACAACGTAGTCTTAGATACATTGTTTACGTGTTTATTATTATTATAAG
>NC_069010.1:9000640-9001592 GCF_001194135.2 Octopus bimaculoides
AAAATCGAAAAATGGTGGTTACAATGCGCTTTGTATTCTTTTAGCTTTCAAATACTGTCACCCACTAGGTAGGGGAGCAGGTGGAAGGGAGGGGGCTACTTGACAATAACAACAAGAACAACATTCATGTTCTACTTACTCGTTTGGTAGGTGTTTCGCATGCAACACCGTAATAACACTGGAGCCAATGTCTGCATCAAGAGAAACCAAACAACGGAGATTTTTGTTACGAGATCGCCGCAAGGAATTTTCTGAAAAACACAGAACACAAAAACTTTTGCAATAATGAACATCCATCATCGTCATCATCGTTAACACCATCACTACCACCTCAATTTGGTATCTGTCAATTTAGTCCCGAGACAGTTTGTCATCAGTCAATCAGCCATAACTTGCCTTAATGAATTCTGACTAGCCCATGCACTCTCTGTTTCAATACCTGATTTCACACCTGGAATCTTCCTCTTTCTCACACACTACCTGTCGTATCATCATCATCATCAGCATCAATTTTCCAAGCTGGCATGGGTCGGATGATTTGACCAGAGAAAATCTGTCACGGTAATGATCACAACATCCACCTTTAAGTAGCGGATACACACATAGTGAAAGCGCATGGTTCAGTGGTCACAGTGTTCGGCTCACAACCATGAGGTAGTGAGTTCGATTCCTGGACCAGGCTCTGTGTTGTTGTGTTCTTGAGCAAGACACTTTATGTCACTTTGCTCCGTTTCACTCAGCTGTAGAAATGAGATGCGACGTCACTGGCGCCAAGCTGTATCGGCCCCTTTGCCTTTCCCTTGGATAACATCGGTGGCATGGAGAGGGGAAGACACTGGTATGCAGGGGCGACTGCTGGTCTTCCACAAACAACCCAGTCCAGATGAAATTGTTAAAAAAATCTAGACCCCGCTTTTCAAGAGTAAAAATGGCATATATTTGACAGAGAGTA
>NC_069010.1:9002640-9003220 GCF_001194135.2 Octopus bimaculoides
CAAGCAACTCACTACACAGCCAGATAGATAGATAGATAGATAGATAGATAGATAGATAGATAGATAGATAGATAGATAGATAGAGAGAGAGATAGATAGATAGATAGATGGGTAGGTAGATAGAAATATAAAGAGAATAAATATATCCAAGTATGTTAGTGTTGACTTTACTACTTTGTCTTCACGCAGAGTGTGTCCCTGGAAATTCTTCCCCTCGTTTATCCATTTATCTGATCAGCCATATCTATCCTGTTGTCCATCCTTCCCTCTTTCGCCTCACAGACAGCATGTGTAGTCACAATGGTGGGGATGGAGGTGGCGGTAGTGACAGTAGTAGTAGTAGTAGGGGTAGCAGTAGTAGAAGTAGTAGTAGCAGTGGTAATGGTGGCAATAATAATAATAGTAGTGATTGTTGTAGTATTAGTGGTGGTGGTGGTGGTGGTGGTGGTGGTAAAAATAACAGTAATGATTGTAGTAGTATTGGTGGTGGTGGTGGTGGTACTAGTGGTAGTAGTGGTGGTGGTGGTGTGATGGTGGTTGTAATAGTGGTAGTAGAAATGGTGGTGGTGGTGGTAGTAAG
>NC_069010.1:9004157-9005969 GCF_001194135.2 Octopus bimaculoides
ATATATATATATATATATATATATATATATATATATATATATATATATACATATACACACGCACATATTGATTGATTACTGAGACACTATGTAACTAATGTATTATTTGTACTAGACTAACCATAACCAGCTTAATACTACTACTACTACTACTACTACTACTACAGTAATTAATGCTATCACCACCACCACTACTACTACTACTACTGTACAAGGACAGACAGATAGAAAGAAAGATATATGTAGAGACAGAGGTAAAGAGAGAAAGATCATCAGAGAGAGGGGAGATAAAGAAAGAGAGAGAAGAGGAGAAAGAGTGAGAGAAAGGAAGAGGAAAGAGAGAAAGAGAGGGAGAGAGAGAGGAGAAAGAGAGGGGATAGAGAGGGAGAGAGAGGAGAAAGAGGGGATAGAAAGAGAGAGAGAGAGAGTGATTTACCAGGATGGGAAGATGAAATAAACCACCCGTACAAAATCTCTGATGTCCAATGAGTCAAGTCACATGCTACAGAAGGACCTGTGATTCACCCACAAAACATCATCATCATAGTTCTCACATCCACATTTCCCATGCTAGTACAGGCTGAGTTATGGCTTTTAAACTGCATCCGGTAGAGGAACCCCTGCTTCTGCAGTCCCAGCATTTAAAGGAACGTGAAACCAGCTCTTAGCCACTTCTATCTCTTTTCCCAGGAGAACCAGCACCTCTCAGGGTCCCAGCCACTCTGATCAAACTCCTGCAGGTCACAGATATGCTTTAAACTTCCTCTGATTGTTGGCTACTGATTTAGGGATCCCAGGATTTTCAGGAGCCACAATTATTCCTGGGTCTATTCTCACCTGTCAGGGTCACAGTTTGGGGTTAATTAGCATATTATTGACATATTATTAGCATATTATTGACACAAATACACAGGCATAAGGGGACACAGATACATACATAGGCATTACTTGCCAATCACATAGTCTTAGGTTCACTTCCAGTGTGTGGCACCTTGGGTAAGTGTCCTTGTAAGGTTGTGTGCTCAATTCCCGGTAATGCATTAAGTCCTTGAGCAAGAGACTTTATTTTCATATTGCTCCAGTTCCCTCAGCTGGCAAAAATGAGTTGTACCTGTAATTCAAAAGGAGCCAGCCTTGTCACATGTCTGTGGAGTACTCAGCCACTTGCACGTTAATTTCGCAAGCAGGCTGCTCCGTTGATTGGATCAACTGGAACCCTTGTCATTACAACCAACGAAGGGCCAGTTTTTTTCTGAAAGTGCATGGCTTAGTGGTTACGGCATTTTACTCACAACTGCAAGGTCACGAGTTCCAATTCCCAGCAAGACGCTTTGACATTACTTCAGTCCACTCAGCTGGCACAATTGAGTAGTACCAGTAATTCAAAGGGGCCGGCCTTATCACATTCTGTGTCACGTTGAATCTCCCAGAGAACTATGTTAAAGGTACACATGGTCTGTGGAGCACTCAGCCACACAAGCAGGCTGCTCCGCTGACGGGATCAACTGGAACCCTCCTCATCATAACCAACGAAGGGCTAGATTTTTCAGAAGGTGCATGGCTCATTGCTTAGGGTATTCCACTCACAATTGTGAGGTCATGAGTTCAATTCCTGGCTACACATTGTCTCCTTGAGCAAGACACTTTATTTCACATTACTCCAGCCCACTCAGCTGGCACAATTGAGTAGTACCTGTAATTCAAAGGGACCAGCCTTATCACATTCTGTGCCATGCTGAATTTCCTTAAGAACTACATGAAAGGTATGCATGTCTGTGGAGCACTCAGCCACTTGCATGTTAATTTCACAAG
>NC_069010.1:9006069-9007675 GCF_001194135.2 Octopus bimaculoides
GGAGCCTTTGATTTCTATGTAGGATGCCATGAAGATTCCGTCCAGATTTTTTGATTGTTGTTTATAAGTTATTTGGGGATGTAAGTTCGGTGGAGGTGCCTCCCCTTGACCGTCTCTGGTTTGTTTTCGATAAGCCTCGGTTCATTTCTGTGTATTTCGTTTTTTGGGGATTTGGTTTTGCAAGATTTTTCATGTCATTTCTTCTGTTGAAGCATCTTCTGTTGTGTCTGGGGAGAGTCATTTTCTTATTGTGCCTTAAAATTTAACACACTCACTGGTAAAATTTCCACTTGTTTCTTATTTTTATTTTCCTAAAATTTTTGTTGCGTCTTGCTACCTTTTCAATAGTCCTGACTCTCTTGAGAAATAAGTGGAAATTTTACCGGTGATGGTGTTAAATTTTAAGGTTCAGTCCCACTGCGTGGCACCTTGGGCAAGTGTCTTCTACTATAGCCTCGGGCTGACCAAAACCAAGCGAGTGGATTTGGAAGACTGAAACTGAAAGAAGCCCGTCGTATATATGTATGTATATATATATATATATATATATATATATATATATATATATATATATATATATATATGCATGTGTGTGTATATCTTTGTGTGTCTGTGTTTGTCCCCCCAACATAGCTTGACAACCGATGCTGGTGTGTTTATGTCCCCGTAACTTAGCGGTTTCAACAAAAGAGACCGATAGAATAATTACTAGGCTTCCAAAGAATAAGTCCTGGGGTCGAGAATTGCTCGACTAAAAGGAGGTGCTCCAGCATGGCCGCAGTCAAATGACTGAAACAAGTAAAAGAGTATATATATATATATATATATATATATATATACACACATATTTATATATATATGTATCTGTGTGTGTGTGTGTATATTCACACACACACATATATATCATCATCATCATCATTTAACGTCCGCCTTCCATGCTAGCATGGGTTGGACGATTTGACTGAGGACTGGTGAAACCGGATGGCTACACCAGGCTCCAATCTAATTTGGCAGAGTTTCTACAGCTGGATGCCCTTCCTAACGCCAACCACTCAGAGAGTGTAGTGGGTGCTTTTACGTGTCACCCGCACAAGAGCCAATCCAGGGGCACCGGCAACGATCTCGCTCGAAAAACCTCATGTGTCACTCGCACTAGAGCCACACAAGGCCTGAAATTCTGGTGGGATGGGTCTAGTTGATTACATTAACCCCAGTATATATACGTGTGCGTATCTGTGTAGACTACACTTCAAGTACTTTTCTCTCTTTTTTCAGCACATCACACTCTTTACCACTTCATACTAAAAATATCCGCCTATGGATATAATAATAGATTACTTTATTTTTCTGTCTCCGATGAAGGAAGTACTGGATCTTCCCAGAAACAGCTTTAAGACTCTATCCATAAAATTCTTCAACCTTACCTTTGCTCTCTTTATCTTTTTGTTTTTATATATTTACATATACACACACTAATACATGACTTATAATACCCAATCCTGTTCATACAACGACTGGGGCAAACTAATCGGTATACAGCACTTACTCGGTATTACCTGTATCCTCCGGGGTTTGGTTAAATCCAATACCCTCCTCAACCTTATAT
>NC_069010.1:9010584-9012259 GCF_001194135.2 Octopus bimaculoides
CCACATAAGGTTCTTACCACATTGTCTTAGAATGAAATTACTATATACAGGGGGACCCAAAAGTAGGTTCGCAGTTCTTCAACAATCTCTTTTGCATTCATATATTAACAGTTTAGATCTTAATTATAAAAAAATATGAAACCATTATTCTATGCCAATTTAGTTAATTGTAAGGTAGAAGGCATGTAAATAGCACCTTTTGAGCGGGATCGTTACCAGCGTCGCCTTCCTGGCATCTGTGCCTGCGACACACGTGAAAGTGCATTGCATCCACAAGTCATCAAGCTAATCATTATCATGCGAAATGAAGTTGATGTTTTTATTTATAATAGAAACAAATTAATTATTGCAATGAAAATATGAAATACAATTAACATCATTATCGTTTAACATTCGTTTTTCAGGCTGTCATGGGTTAGACCAGAGGTTTTCAAACTTTTTGACTTGCGGACCCCTTTATATTTCAGGCTTTACCTTAGGGACCCCCTCGTAAACGCTTGTGAAATTTATACATAAATATTTGCTTAAAATAACATATATTTTTACATTTGTTTATTTAACAGTATTTAACAAATAGGTTTATTGTCAATTAAAAGATTTCGATTAAAAAACATGTATAAAATCAAATTGCCCATAAAAAGTATTTGCTGTCTTGTCCTGGCGGACCCCCTGTGGTCCGGGGACCACAGTTTGAAAACCCCTGGGTTAGACTATTTCACATGATCTGAGATGAATTACCTTCGGCAGCAGAAGGAAGGAAGACGAGAGAGATATTGAGGTTCGTGGAGCCGCAAAGCGTGCAGCACCGTCGGCCTAGCGCACCGTATGCAGGCAGGCGCAGGCTGGGTGAAAACTGCGCGGTCGGCAGCAGCAGCAGGAACAAGTGCGGGCTTCTTCCTCCTCCTTCTTCTTCTTCTTCGGCAGCAGCTGCACTGTTAGAGGGCTGACGAGTGCGAGGCGGCTTATGAAACCGGTTGCTGCTGCAGAGGCTGCGGTAATGATCCTTGTTACGACTTTTTCACCATGGATAATGGACATTAAATGACGATGATGACAATTCTTTTTGTTAAACTTTTGCATTTTATCCTGAAGATCTACTTTAAATTTGATTTTATACATTCAATTTTCATTTCCAATGAAATCAATTTTAATATTTCAAATTCGAAAATATTCAACAAAATAAATTGAAAAAGTGAAGCAAGTACTACATTTATATTTGTAAAAACAACCGAGCATAATTGTACTAAAGTGAAACTAGGAAACAGAAAACTGTGTAAGCCCAGGGACAACTGTATTTTATGAAAACATTGCATAAGGAATTAAACTGAAACAGATATCAACATGACACAAACAACCCATGCTAGTATGGAGAAAATGATTAGATATTTGTGTCGAGAGAAAATTCAATGACAATCGAATTTATCAGATTTTTGTAGATAAGCAACAACTCAAGAAAACCTTTCAAAATTCTATGTACTTACAATAAATTGATTGCAAGTATTGTGGGAATGTAGACAACATAATTTCATGTTTTGTATGCATGTTTAAAATAAGTTTCATACCTATGTACATTTTTTCCATCGTAGCATGAGTGTAAAAAGTTTAACAGTGAGATAACCTTACTGTGGCTAATTCTGGGTTTTCTTACTAAAGGGATTCTTTTTTTTTTTTTTTT
>NC_069010.1:9012269-9021009 GCF_001194135.2 Octopus bimaculoides
TTTTTTTTTTTTTCTTGTTTTTCTTTTGTTTTTTTCAGAGTGCAATTCTAACAAATTATTCATTTGTACACAAACATGACAAAAGTAAATAGGCATCCATTAATACATCGTTTTATGGTTATTTTAATTTGAAGAGGTTTATATATTTTTTTTTTTATTGGTTGACATTTCTATGTTTCATGTTCTATATGTGACTGTTCAATCATGTCATGTACAAAAGAAGCCTTGGAACTGTCCGAATTACAAACAAGCCATATGCTGGGTCAATTTCAAGGTTGGTTGGAAGAGAATGGCATTAAAAAGCTTCTGGGGCTAAGACAGTCACCAGATATGAACTATACTGAACTCCTGAGACATGATGGACAGGACACCTCCTAAAAAGAACAATAAAGCATCCTTAAAGCCAGATCTTTTGATATTACTACATGAAACCTGGCAAGAAAATCTCTCAGAGGCACCCGCATATAGCTGTAAAAATCGATTTTCAACCATAACTTATAAGTTTTCCAGTGGAAGAAAGCTTCGATTGTTTACAAAAAAAAAAAAGAGAAGTTAAGTCCCCCCCCCTCTAGCGACGCACACGTTTTTAAGACTTTTGTTGTTTTTTTTTTTTCCATCGAGGAAAAAATGTTTTGTTGATATACGGGCGACACACATACGAACATGTATGCGTACCAAAAATATGTATGCAATTGGTGTATGTACATGCGTGTGTGTTCTCCAGAAAAATTTCGCTAAACGCCAGAACAGGACAAAATGAGAAATATACAGAATAAAGAATTATCTATGGACTGCTGCAGTTTCGAACATTAACGTTTTACTTTCGTTACATCCGTGTTCTCTTATATATATAGTAATTAATAAATAATTTGAATGTATAATTTCAGATTTAAATAAATTTTCGCAATTATAAGGACGTCTATTTAATTCTGTCATGTCTATGAAGCAAAACACAGTAAAATTAATATTAAGAACATTTCAAAAACCTCTTTCAAGCTGAGCATTTTTAAATTTTTTTTTTTTTTTTTTATATCAAAAACCTTTCTTTAATTCTATCTCGGAGTGTCTCGAATGCATTTGTTGCCACACAAAAATGAATGATTTAACAAAAAAACACTCTACTCACTGGCGAAGCATCACACTGGTCTGCTGCCTTTACATTCTGAGTTCAAATTCTGCAGAGGTCGACTTCCCCTTCCTCGTCCACACTCCAATCTGATTTGGCAGAGTTTCGACAGCTGGATGCCATTCCTAACGCCAACCACTCCGAGAGTGTAGTGGGTGCTTTTTACGTGCCACCGGCACATATACATATAATCTCTTTCTCTCATATACACACACACCATCAACATTACTCTCTCTGTCTCTTCACACACACTCACAAAAGCAATTTATATACACACCACACATTCTGTCTTGCAAACCCCATCAAACACACAGCACGCACGCACATCAATTCTCCCGTCTCATGCAACTTCAATAGAACTTCACATGAGAAACACTGACAGTAAAAGAAAACTATTTCACTATCAAAACTGAAACAATCACATTTCGATAGTTTCAATTTAATGGTTTCTGGAGATGGGCCTTTGTGCCTGAAATAAAAACGGTTTCATTAAACTGTCCACATTGTCCGAAACTTTCTATTCTCTCTTTTTCACTTTCTTTGAAAAGTGTGTGTGTGCACGCGTATGTATGTATGTATGTATGTATTATTGGCCAGCTAAGCCATTGTCAGAGGCAGTCCAATGATGGCTTACCTAGCTGAAACTTTGAAGTCAATCACAATAATATTGTGTGGACTTGCTTTATTTGTCAAGCTACAATAAAAGCAGTTGAGCATTCAAAGTAGAAGCTCTCGTGTTGCACTGTCCGAAGCCATCTTTCTGCCAATTCTTGTCTTTCCGCTTGTTTGATGAAGCCATGGATCAGAACAAGTACTAATTTGAGGGAGCTACATTTGGATTATATGTTAGGCATCAGTTTGATTCTCTCAAGATCCTAGAATTTATTCCACATTATTCAAGCAATATGAAGTCTTGCATTGTCTTGCTGTAGAAGAGCTTGCTTTTTGTTTACTAAGACCAGGTATTTGTGTTGTAGAATGGCATCGATAGTTCAACCATCAAGAATGAACTCAAATCAATTATCTCCTCATAGTTCCACCAAATGAAGACCATCACCTTCTGTTGGAAATCCCATATTTACCAACCAGTTCTGGAAGCTGGCCCCCTTGCTTAACCACTGCTTATTCCTTGGATTCTTAATTGTGACATCATTAACTCTGATTGATAGGTACACACACACTCCAGACATAAATCACATATATTCACTACACCAATGAAAACGACTCTTCTGGCCATTTCCCAGATATTCACGTTGTTTTTCAATTAACCATGCAGACATATGGCTTAATGGTTAGGGTATTTGGCTTACAGTTGTAGGGACGTGAGTTCAATTCCTGGCAGTGCATTATGTCATTGAGCAAGATACTTTCTTTTGTGTTGCACCTGTAATTCAAAGGGGCTAACTTTTTCACTTTCTGTCTCACACTGAATCTCCCTGAGAACTACATGAAGAGCATGTGCATTTGTGGAGTACTCAGCTACTTGCATGTTAATTTCACAACCAACGGAGTGCCAATTTTGAATTAATCCTAGATTATCTCACAGTTTGGACGTTTTAATGATGTGATTGTCTGTTTTTAGAATGAAATTGTAGGACAGGTGTGAGCAGATGGATCGTGCTGGTTTAAACCTAAAAGGTAGAATGTTTGAGTCAGATATGGCCAGTTGGGAAAAAAAACTTAAAGAAAAAAAAGAGACTTCTGTAAAAGAAAGATTCCTTTTTTTAAAAAGAAAACCATAAAAAATTATTTTGTAAAAAGGTTTTATGTCGGAAAAATTTAGCCGTTCTGGTGTAAAGTTCAAGATGATTCAGACCTTTTTAAAAGTGAAAGGCTTACACATGGATGCTTCTGAAAATTCAGTCAGCCAAACTTCTATAGACATAAGGATACCCTAGATACACAGCGAGCTGGTAGAATTGTTAGCATGCTGGCTTTCATCCTTTCGGTTGAACTCTGAGGTCAATGTAATCAACTCAGCCTCAACCCCAAAATGTTTCAAGCCTTGGGCCTATTGAAGAAAGGATTGTTATCATTATCAGAATGCATGAGCTTTAAGAATGTGTGTCTTAAGATGTGCCAAGTTGTCAGTAAACCGTCCACACTGGAGACAACAACATCGAATGTCCCCAACGTGTTTATTTATGTGCTGGTTGAATTGCAGATGTAGACGAAAAGTCATTTGACAGTATTTACACTTAAACGGCCTCACTGTATCATTGTGCATCAAAATGTGCTTCTCTAAACACTTTGCTGTTTTGAATTTCTTCTCACATTCACTGCATTTGTGTTTTCTTTCAGTCATGCCCAAGTGCTTTGCCACATGGGGTATCATTAAGGGCAGCTGTAATTTAGCACTACTGCAGAACTTACAAATCCAATACTTCACTCCGTCTATATGTTTCGAAAACGTAGATTCCATTATTAGCTTATCACTGTTTTCTGTGTCATCACCATTATCATCACTGTTGGTTCCGTAACTCTGCGATGATGTGGCTGAATTGCCCTCAGAAGTAGTACTCAATTTCTCAAGGCCCTTGTCTGTGGTGGTGGTGGTGGTATCTGAATCACATTTCTTGTTGCTCCTGTGAGCAATGTCTTTGTGAACAGAGAGAGTGCTGAACAGCTTGAAATGCTGGCCACAAACCTCACAATGGTACTGCCGAATATCTTTATGTACACGCTGGACGTGTGACTGCATGAAGTGTTGTGTGAAAAACTTCTCTTTGCAACTGGTGCATTCATACTTCCTCTCCTTCACACTTGTCATATCTGTGGAATGAAGAAGAAAAAAAAAAGAAACTGACTTTAACCATTAAGATGTACAAAGTGGAAGTTAACAAAAGTACTTGAAAATGAATGACAGGACATAATGCTTGAGTCAGTTGGTCCTTCTTAATAATTACCTGTAACAACAACAAGTAAACGAGGTTGACCTTCACAGCAGCAGCAGCACAGAGCATTCTTACTGAAAGCAGGATGATGGAGAAAGAGCCTGAAAATGGCCCTCCATGGTACATACCACTTGATTTTCTCATCAGGGCTCAACACATCTCATGATGTTAACACAAGATTGAAGAGGAGATTTAGAAACACATTCCACCCGTCTCAATGCAGCAAAGGCTTTTGTTGACCACTGCTATTCTGATGAAAACCAGGACATACTTGATGTTATCTTTTGCAGACTCCACGTCTTAACAAAGGACAAAGACCACACAAACTACATTGGTATTATTGTTGGAGACACACATGGAACTGAGGACCAATTGCAGCTAACGAGACACATAGATTCTTCATATGGCACGGGGAAACATCTTGAATGCAACCATTTTCAGCGAATACTAAGAATCCAGCCTCTCAAAAATTATTACCATTATATTATTATTGTCTTGCTTCTCAGAGCTCTCGGTCTTACTTGCTCTGGTTAACTGTGAGAGTAGGCAGTAACCTGTCTCACAGGGTCTCTTCTCACAAATTATAAGACTTGGTTGTTGGATATCTCAACACCCAAGCATCAATCTCAAAATCCTAGCCATCCCCAGGAGATTTGTCAATAGCCTTTAACATGAGTATGAAAGGTTCCAGATTGCAAAGCAGTATATCAGAGGGAATAGAGTTGTTATGGGTAAGAAATGAGTGTAAATGGATATTGGTATGCTTGCACTTAGAAGAAAGAAGTATGACAGTGCCACTATGGAAAGTGTGAAGTATGGACCCAACCGAGAGACCAGAGTTGACAGCAATATGATAATGTAATTTAAAGATATGAGGACAGGAAAAGCCACTGGACCATCAGGAATCACTGCTGAGACGATTAGAATATCTGGTAGAGTAATTTCCGGCCTAGTCACCTCTATAGCTTAATGACTGGTAGCAATAGTTACAGAGATATTAAATTGCTGGAGAAATATCTAACTAAATGTAAACTATTGTACTTGGCTTTCTTCAACCTGGAGAAAGCTTCTGACAGAATCCCTTGCTCTGTAAGTGGCTTTTTAAATCTGTACAGGTTATACATAAGGTTGGTGTCATTGGGAAGAGATTCGGCCATGAGTATAGTGATGAATTTAGTGGTCAGGTAGGAATTCACTTGGGCTCAGTTCTCAGACCCCACTTATTCATTATAATCATCCAAACCATAACAGAAGAATTTAAAACTGACTGTGCAGCAGAACTATTATATGGTGATGACCATGCTCTTATAGTAGAATCTGTAACAGAATTGGATAAAAGATTCCAAGTAGGGAAGCAAAACCCGGAATCAAAGGGTCTTAAAGTTGACCTAGCAAAGACCAAAGTTGTAGTTAACAAGAAAGTAGATAAAACTTTCTTTCGCTAATGGGTTTGGAAGGAATTCTATTCACTGCATCCAGTGCAAGCTATGGACATATAAGAAGTGCAGTAGAATCACAGGTAATTAACAGAGAAAGCCATTTTAAAATGTGTAAAGTTGTGCAGGAACAATAAGAATTAAGGAGATTCCGTTGAGGTTGTAGATAGTTTCTGTTACCTAGGTGACCAATCATCAGTGGAAGAGGATGTGCTGAAAGTGTTGTCGCTTGAATAAGAATAGCATGGAGGAACTTAAGAGAGTTATTGCCTCCGTTGGAAACAAAAGTCCTCTCTCTCAGGATGAAAGGAAGATTGTATGATGCTTGTCCACAAAAAGCTCTGGCCCCGAATGCATAGAGAAGCAGGGAAAGAAATAAACCCATGCCTAACTTTGTTTCTGGTTAGAATCCAGCCTCTCTATTAGGTGAAATGTTTAGCAGTATTTCGTCTGCTGCTACATTCTGATTTCAAATTCTGCCAAGGACAACTTTGCCTTTCATCCTTTTTGGGTCAATTAAATAAGTACCAGTAACTGACTTAATCCTTAACCCCAAATTTCAGGCCTTGTGCCTACAATAGAAAGGGTTGTTATTATTTTACTTCTCAGAGCTCTCAGTCTTACTTGCTCTGGTTGACTCTGTGAGAGAAGGCAGCCACCTGTCCAACAGGGTCTCTTCCCACAAATCACAAGACTTGGTACTTGGATGTTAGATATTGTGGGAGATACGCAATACCCAAGCACTCAAAATCCCAGCTGTTTTACCAAGTTTGCATGGATCAGATGGAATTCACTGAGGCAGAGCTTCTCCAGCCAGATTGGAAACGACGGATACAAGCATTATGGCAGGCACACTGGTTTACATCCGTCACACCAATGTGTATCTATTGTTCTTTTACTAGTTTCAGTCATTGGACTGTGCCCATGCTGGGACACCACTTTCAAGGGTTCTTAGTTAAAGAAATTGACCTCTGTACTTTTATTTATCTATTTTTTTTTTTTAAGCCTGTCTTTTTTGCTAAACTACTAAGTTATGAGAACATACACAAACCAGCACTGGTTGTCAAGCAGTGGAGGAAGACAAATACATAAACATGTTACAGGCTTCTTTCAGTTTCCATATACTGGATCCACTCACAAGGTTTTGGTCAGCCTGAAGATATTGTAGATGACACTTGTCTAAGGTGTCATGTAGTGGGGCTGAACCTAGAACCAAGTTTAAAATCACACAGCCACGCCTGCACCCATTATACGAATATATCAAAATCCTTGTCCTCATTTAACGTTTGCTTTTCCATGCTGGCATGGGTTGGACAGTTTGACAGAATAATGGCTGCATCAAGCTCCAGCATCAGCTTAGGTGCGGTTTCTATGGCTGGACACCCTTCTTAATGCCAACCACTTTACAGGGTGTGCAAAGGGTGCTTTTTACGTAGCTCTAGCACTGGCGAGGTTGCCAAGTAACTTGCAAGGAAAGAAAAGAACAAGAAGACAGAAGATGGAAAAAAAGAGTGAGGGAGAGAAGGATAGAGTCAAAGAGGGGAAGGGACATGGTGGGTGGGGTGAGTTGGAGGTAGAGTGGTAGTGAGAGGTATAGGAGTGGTTTGGGGATGAGAGCAAGAGAAGTGTTGAGAATGAAGTTATGGAAGAAGAGAGGGATCAGTGGACGGAGACTTAGCAAGGAGGCAGTTGGTGGAAACAGTGTGAGCATGGAAGTGGTTTCAGAAAGGGAGCAAGGACAAAGGTAACCAGAAGGGAGGGGATGTGCTTACTCTGTTCTCAGGTGATTACAGCAATTTTTTTTTTTATATACCCAGGCCCCTTCCCCATCTTTTTTAGGAGGAGGTAGCCACAACAAGACAAACACCAGGCGACTGACAAGTACCATAGATAAAGAAGGGATGTGATGTAGGGAAAATGCTTGATGGGGGGGGGGGCAGAGAGAGAGGAGGAGGGACAAAGCACCATACGTGCAAGCAGAACCAAAGTCGTTGATAAAATAAGTACCAGTTGCATACGGGGGTTGATGTAATTGACTTGCCCCCTCCCCTAGAATTTCTGGTCTTAGAGGGTCAAGGGCTGAGAGTTTCAGACATTTGACGCTTCACATCAGCAACAGCTGCATTTTAATGTTCCATGCGTCAGATGCCAGTTTCTAGAGGCAATTCTTTCTACGGCCACCGACTCTTATTTTTAGCTAAGCAAAATAATATCTCAGAAACTATATTTCCAGTGAGGGTGATGCAGAAGTTGAAGTCAAGACCAGTAATGGTAGGAAAGCAATGGCAATATTGAAAAGTTTTTGTCCAGTATGGAGTACAAAACCCTTCACTGAACTGTTGTTATACCAACAGCCATTTACGTGTAAGAAACCTGGAAGAAGACAGCGAAGGCCTCTCAATTGCTGGACAGAGTTGAGAAACATGGAGAAATGCTGTTGATGGACCATGTTCCTTAGGCAGTGATCTAATCGACTGACCCTTCCCCCAAACTTTCGGGCCTTGTGCTTAGAGTAGAAAAGAATTATAAAGGAATGAAGTCGCTTGGGGCGCTAAACTGTAGTTATACCTTGTGTTGTTGTCGACACTTTGTTTTTTTTCCCCGTGACAACTCACGTAGAAAGGGTTTCTTCAAAACCGATAAATTAATTAAATGCTGGCCTTTAATTAGGGGACAGTTGGAGATAAAACAATAGCAATGAGAAAAAAGAAGGGAGAATTACCTACTTTCAGTAGAAAAGGTTACCTGCATTCGAGAAGGATGTGGACGTCGGTATGACCCTGTCGCTTAAGACACCCAACAAAATACATAACAACCACGAAGTGTTCGAATACGAAACTGTATACTGACCCGCCCCTTTTTTTATCTAGTATTTCTAAATCATACTTTCGTACATTAATATCAACTCCTATGTGTGTATGTATGTATGTATGAATGAATGAGTGTGTGGATCTGTATGTACACGTTAGTTGGCTGCGCCTCGTGTTTCCGAGCTAGCAATCCAAGGGTTGCATGAAACATACGGGGACATTGTGGACATGGGATAGAAGGGGTTGGTTTGGGAAGGAGAAGGCAGTGCTTTCTCTCCTGTCTCTTGAGTTCAGCTCTTACGACTCGGGCTTTCTCAAAGATTTCTCCACAGGGGTCTGTTTGCTGAGATATCTTCCCAGTGTGCAGGGTCGATGTTGGTGCTTTTCGGGGTTGATTTGAGTTGGTCCTTGTACCAACATACATACATAGGAGTTGATATTAATGTACGAAAGTATGATTTAGAAATACTAGAT
>NC_069010.1:9021019-9036353 GCF_001194135.2 Octopus bimaculoides
CAGTCCGCAGTTTCGTATGGTTGTTATGTATTTTGTTGGGTGTCTTAAGCGACAGGATCCAAATCCTTCTCGAGGATTAACGGATTTGGATGAAGAGAAGAGGAGAGAGAGAGAGAGATCCACCTCATGTTATTTAGCCTTCGGTTATTTCTTTAATATCTCTATTATTCCATCGATCTCTTAATCTTGAAATTAATTCCACCAAATTACCCTCTCTTCTCCCTTTCTCTCTCTACTTTCTCTTCCTCCTCCTCCTTTTTCTCTCTCTATGTCTCTCTTTCTTACTTCTACTGCCTCTCACTACTCGCCTTATTTCCCTCTTACATCTCTTTTATGCTTTCTATTTTCCTTTCATCCCCTCAATCTATATTTTGTTCCTCTGCCTCAAACAAACAAGACAATGAAATGAAGCATTTGACAAAGAGGAGGAAGGGGAGGAACACGATGATGACGACGACTACGTTTCACTTCTCTTCCTTTTCCTCTGGCGCCTTGTTTTACTATTTCTACATTTGCTTCATCACCCTCTCTCTACATATCTTGTTCCTCTCTCTCCCTCCCCCCCTTGACTCATTCCCACCGCAGGATCAACGGATCGACGGAATAAGAGAATGAAGTCAATAACAAACGGCAGTGAAGAGCCAGAAGTGCAGAGGGGTTCGAATTGAGGTGGGGACCAGGACATTATACCAAGGGCTGTCTCTCTCTCTCTCTCTCTCTCTCCTGCTGGTATTAATACATTTCTACGGAGATATTTCTACACACACACACACACCCCTTCGTATAAATATATACACTTCACAGCTCGTCCGGAACAGGAAGGCGACCAAAGACATCTTCTCAACGTATTTGTGTGTCTCTGAGAGAGAGAGAGATTCTGTGTATGTATAGTGTGTGTAAATAGAGATATATATTGTGTATAGTTGTTTCTTCATAGTTGTGTATATATAAAATCACCTTCAACATACATAGACACACTTTATATATTAGATTATACTCTGTGCGTATATATTTGTGGTTATATGTGTGTACGTGTTTATATTGTGCAGTTACTTATTCGTAGATGTATAAATATATACACACGTTCATGTATGATATATATGTGTGTGTGTGTGTGTATAATGAAGGGAAGCTTCTGCAAATGACGTGTGTGTTTATGATGTTTCCTCCCTTCAACAGAAACAACAACAATCGGGGTAAGTGATTTATATATGTGTGTATATAGTTGTATAGGTGATAGTATATAAATAATTACTGTATTTATATGTTTGTATATATGCTAGTGTTTGTGTGTGTGTGTGTGTGTATATATATATATATATATATATATATATAGTAATTCAGTATGTATGTATGGATGACAGATGTCTGTGTGTTTATATATTTTGGTAAATAGACGTTCATGTGTTTTTGATTTACGTCAATTCTCTCTTAATAAACATAAACATAAACATATATGTTACGATCAAGAGACAGTTTAAGCCCCGGCTTCACCTATGTTATTTTTGGACGTGTGTGTGTATAAATACTCAAATGGAGATAGTTTATATAGATAGATATATAATAATTATCCTTCGAAGTCCCATATCGTTTAGAGAAAGAAACAACAGACAAAAACTGGGGGGGGGGGACGAATAAAAATTTCAAAATTTTTCTTAACAGAAACACAAGCCTGAAAAAAAAAAAAAAGGCATGAAGGGACAACATCAGATCCCTCTAGTCAAAACTCTACAATTACCTAAAATATGTGTGTGTGTGTTTATCGCAGTATTGACCAGACTATCAAGTGTTATACATCGCTGATCACAGTGTGCTATGCAATGTTTTAGCCTTTGAAGGATGCCACCCCAGTAGCTTGGCGAGCAGCTAGTTTTCACTATATATATATCCTCTTTCCAGTGTTGAATCGAATCCTCCATTTTATTTCTAATTCCATTGAAATGAGATGTTTTTCTTTTTTTGTCTTTTCCAGTTTTATCTTCTAGAATGTTCTAAAAAGACATTGAATTTGGCAGTGAAGGAACCTAGCTCATGTAAGATATGTTTCACTTTTCTGTATGTTGGCCATGACTGGATTGCCAGTTAAGAAATTTGATCTGCAGCATCTACACAACCCTGACTCACCCTGGGTTTGTCAGGGTTGTCTCAGCTCCCACCCTGTTCAATGCCTGCATGGATTGGATACCTGACCAAATGCTGGCTCAATCAAGTTGAATGCTAAGCGATGGGGATGTAAACACTATTGTCAGTTGTCACATGACTCTGGAAGGACAAACACACACATGTATGTATATACAAGGGTTGGACAAAATAATGGAAACACTTTAGAATGTCAAACAAATCTATTTTAAAATGGGACAGGACCGTCTTTGGCAGTAATTACAGCTTGAATTCTATGAGGTATGAACTTGTACAAAGTTTGAATTGTTTCCAAAGGAATTTTTGTCCATTCTTCAGCTAAAACAGTCTCCAGTTCTTGTAATGATGATGGTGGCGGATATTGACTCCTTACTTGTTTTTCCGAAATGCACCATAAATGTTCGATAATATTGAGATCTGGGGAGTGTGGTGGCCAGATAAGATGTTCAACTTCTCTAGAATGTTCCTCGTGCCATTCAGTAACAACTTTAGCTATGTGAATTGGTGCATTATCATCCTGAAAGATTGTGTTGCCCTCTGGAAACAATTCCGCAACCATAGGATGAATTTGATCAGAGAAAATGCTTAAATAGTCTTCACTATTAATTCTGCCATGAAGGGAAACCATTGGGCTGGTGGATTTCCAAGATATAGCCCTTCAGATCATCACAGATCCTCCTCCATGTTTAACAGTGAGAAGAAGGCAGTCTGGGTCAAATTCTTCTTTTGAGTGTCTCCACACATATACTTGGCCAGTATAACATTCTTCCACTGCTCTAGGGACCAATTCTGTAGGTTTTTACTCCACTCGAAATGCTTTGCAACGTTTGTTTTTGAAAGTAGTGGTTTTCTGATTTCAGCCCTCCCATGAAATCTGGCTTTGTGCAGCTCCTGGCAAACGGTTTTTGTGGAAACTGGGTTCTCGAGGTGGTCATTAAGCTTTGCAGTAATTTTGGGAGCTGCACTTTTGTGATCCTTTCAAACAATTCACGAAAGAGTCTGACGGTCCCTATCTGAAAGTTTTGGTTTTCTTCCACCAGAGTTTTCTTTCAACAAGGAGGTTTTCCCCTCTTTCTCAAAGGCTGTCATTATTTTCGAAACAGTACTTCTTGATACACCAAACATTTTGACTGTTTTTGTTATGCTAGCACCTGTCATACGAGCACCGACAATTTGATCTCTTTGAAAGTCCAATAGAGCTGTCATTTTAATGAATTTTATTTACCTTTTTCTGGTGATATCTGAAAAGGAACAGCAATTTTAGTAAAACATGTTAAGCAACACTAATAATAAATCAAAAAACAAAAATAAACAAGGTTTTGACAGTTTTATAGATATTTCAAAATTATGATGCTAGATGTTTCCTTTTGTCCAACCCCTGTATATATATATATATATAATAGATAGATAGATAGAAAGATGTATAATATATATGTGTATCTGTGTTTGTCGCTTGACAACCAATGCTGGTATGTTTACGTCCCCCGTCACTAAGCGGTTCGACAAGAGAAAACGATAGAATAAGTACTAGGTTTAAAAAGAATAAGTCCTGGGGTCGATTTGCCCGACTAAAGGCGGTGCTCCAGCATCGCCACAGTCAAATGACTGAAACAAGTAAAAGAATATATATATATATATATATATGTATACATACATACACACGCACACACACAACAGGCTTCTTTCAGTTTTCATCTACCAAATCTACTCACAAGGTTTTGGTTGACTCGAGGCTATAGTTGAAGACACTTGCCCAAGGTGCCACATAGTGGGACTGAACCCGGGACCATGTGGTTGGGAGGCAAGCTTCTTACCACACAGCCATGCATGTGCCTACACACACACACATATATATGTGTGTATATATAATGAAATTTCACGTACATACATACACAAGTCTCATCATCGTCATCGTTTAATGTTTGTTTTCCACGTTGGAAAGGGTGGATGGTTTGATGGGAGCTGGCCAGCTGAAGGGCTGTTCAGGATCCCAGTCTATTTTGGCATGCTTTGTACAGCTGGATGCCAACTATTTTGGTATTTGGAAGTCTATGTATGGATGTCTAGATGGGCTATTTTCATTTAACAGTCATTAGCGTGGATCACCCAAAAACTATCCCATTATCATCATCATCTAATATCCTTTCTCCATGCTGGCATAAGTTGGATGGTTTGACAGGAGTTGAGAAGGCTGGGAGCCATACACTGACTGTACTCCCACCCCCTCCACTTACACATGTAGATGTAAGTTAATTTCTTTTATCCTCTTCTTCCAGGTTTTAGGAAATCTGTCCAAAGGTAAAAGTGCATCATGGGCCAAGTTTTTCGTCGTCTTCAGGAACTCGAGAGGGAATGCGTCGGTCATCCTAACTACACGACCAAAACGTTGACCAGCAGTAGCTTTCCAGACTTAAGGGAGCTTCCACCTGAATTGAGTTTAGCTGTCTTGTCCTATCTGAACGCCACCGACCTCTGTCTGGCTGCATGTGTGTGGGACACCCTTGGCAATGATGAGTTACTTTGGTTAAGGTAAGCAACTTTCTGGTTCATGTCACCCTTGAATCAACAACTCTTGTGCCTCAGGGCTGAAGTCCTTCTTTCTCCCACCTCAAACAGGGAAAGTCAGGAAATATTCATTGTCATCATCTCTGTAATGTCCTCTTTTACATGCTTGTATATGTTAGAGTTTATCAAGCCAATCTTTGGACTGTAGCCAAACTAGAGTATCCTGGTACTTTTTTCATCTTTTAAGTCTGTTGCTAATTCTATTGCCAAAATGCTATCTCAGAGCTTTTACCCCTGTCAGCAACCAAAGGTCTCTCTCTCTCTCTCTCTCTCTCAATGTAAAAGGAAGATTGTATGATGCATGTATACAAACAGCAATGCTACATGGCATTGACATGTGGGTCCTGAATGCAGAACACGTGATGGCGAAAGAGGAATGAAGCTAGTATGCTTCACTGGATGTGCAATGACAGTGTATATGTGCAACAGAATGCAAGTGTTTTGAGGGGAAAAGTTGGGCAAAAGAAGAATTAGATGCAGTGTGCAAGAGAGAAGATTACACTGGTTTGGTCATGTGATGCAGATGGATGTGGACAATTGCACAGATAAGTGCTGACCACTTAAAGTGGATGGAAATTGTACTAGAGGGAGACATGGGAGGAAGCTTTGAAGGCTGATCTCAAGACACAGCCTTATGAAGGGGATGACCAAGGAGCAAGATACCTAGCACCCTGCTGTACTCAAGAAAACCCATCTGTCACAGCAGAATTGATACCAGTGATGGTGCCATGTTAGAAGCACCCTGTACGCTATATGGGGTAGTTGGCACTGGGAGGAGCATCCAACCTAGAAACCCTGCCAAAATAGACAGTGATGCAAACGTAAACAGAATTACTATTTAACCTTAAAACACATCGGACATATTCAAAGAACCTTCTTGGTTTAGTGGTGCAGAACGTTTTTCTTGTATTATTCTTGTTTCAATCATTTGATGGTGGCCATGCTGGAGCACCACTCCTTAATCGAAGAAATTGACCCCCTGGTTTTATTCCCTGTAAGACTTGTGCTTATTCTATCAGTCTCTTTTTTTGAAGAGCTAAGTTACAGGGATGCAAACACACCAACAGTGGTTGTCATGAATGGAGGTGGGGGGGGGGGTCTTTTAGCTTTTGTTTACTTATACACATCAACAAATGAGCCAATTCAACAACTCTGTGTGGTTGTTCAATTTGCTAGAAATAACACCCAAATCTCTCTCATACTATGCTCTTGTTAGTATTAAGGAAAAGAAAAAAATAGAATTAATATTTTGGATTTTGATTTTTTTTTTTTTTTCAATGCTTTCATCCATTACTTGATACTAGAAAAAAGGAATTGGAATAATCTTGACTAAAACAGAGAAATTGTAACTTACCCAAAATATGGAAAGAGAAAGGAAAGGTGTTCCAAAGCCAAAAGTTTTTTGAGCTGAGTTGTAATTCTATAATTAAAACAAATTCAAAATTTAAATTTCAGAACATAAGACTTAACGGTTCAAATGGGTAGACTACCTAAGAGGAAAATGGGTGTATGTGGTTGGGCCTTTAATAGCCAATTTTCCCATTGAGATTGTTGCTGCTTCAGTGGACCAGTAGGCATGGGATGGGTGTTGAGAAGTAGTAAAACTTGTGGTACTCCATTGGTTATGATGACGAGGGTTCCAGTTGATCCAATCAACAGAACAGCCTGCTCGTAAAATTAATGTGTAAGTGGCTGAGCACTCTACAGACACGTGTACCCTTGACGTAGTTAACAAGGCTGGCCCCTTTGAAATACAGGTACAACAGAAACAGGAAAAAGGAGTGAGAAAAAATTGTGGTGAAAGAGTACAGCAGGGTTGGCCAAACACTCACAACGCCCAGTTTGGGAATCGAAACCGCAATCTTACAACTATGAGTTTGCTGCCCTAACCACTGGGCCATTGCACCTCCACAAAAGTAATACAACACATAGGTACTGGTTTCAAATCTCTTCCAGAAATTACAAAATTTCTTTCTCTTAAGCATGACACACGTGTCAGGTACGTACAAAGAATAATTGGCATCACCATCATCATCGATTAATGTCTATTTTCCATGCTGGCATGGGTTGGACAGTTTGACTGAGGTCTGGAGAGCCAGCGGCTGCACCAGGCTCCAATCTGATCTGGCATGGTTTCTACAGCTGGATGCCGTTCCTAATGCCAACCACTCCGAGAGTGTAGTGGGTGCTTTTTACGTGCCACCGGCACAAGAGCCAGTAAGGCGAGCCTTTTTACGTGCCACCAGCACAGGAGCCAGTCAGGTGTATCTGGCATTGGCCATGTTCAGATGGTGCTTTTTACATGCCATCGACATGGGAGCCAGTCAGAGGGCATCGGTCCCAGCTATGGTATTGGGTTTTGATGATAGTAATAATAATGGTTTTAAATTTTGGCACAAGGCCAGTGATTATAATGATGCCAGTGCTCAACTGGTACTTATTTTTGTCGACCTCGGCAGAATTTGAACTCAGAACATAAAGACAGACGAAATACTGCCTTCATGATGATAATAATAATGTTTCTCTTTTCAGCCTCTGCAAAGCATCATGGGGAGAAGTGAGTGTGTACCATCGGTGGCAAGACCAACCAGAATATTCTTACAAACGACTTTATTTATTGCTGGACGAAGCCTCCCTCACATTTAATGTGGATCCCCTTATAGTAAGTATCTGTGGAACATTCTGGATCAGTGTTTCTTTTTCTTCTTCCCAAAAAGAACTGATAAAGTAGCAAAAAAAATATACCGGGGTCAATTCATTCAACTAAAAAGTTGTTCAAGGCAATACCCCAGTATGGCCGCAGTCTAATGACTGAAAAAAGTAAAAGATAATAGATATTCTCTCTCTATATATATGTACATATCCTGTGTATCAGTGTTTCAAAACCATTTTGTGCCATGGACCCCTTTGATTCCGATTTTACTTGGCTGGACCATCCAATGTTTAAAAATACTATTATATTTTAATTATTTTGTGTATTGTTCAAGCATTGGGCCTCACAGAGACAATCACGAATGACCAACACCTTTGGCTTTATGGTAAGCTTGAAGAGAAGACCCATCAAGCCAAGTAAATTTATAGTTGTGGCAGATACTGGTGTCATGCAAATGGCACCTGTGCCAGTGGCATGTAAAAGCACCGATTACACTCTTGGAGTGTCCAGCATGGACAGCAGACGTTAAATGATGATGATGATAGAAGCAGAACAAAATCTTAGCATGGACCCTGGTTGTGGACCAATGCTGTGTATATTCTCTATATTTTATATATTGTCTATATATTTTCTCCCTCATATATTATTTTTTTTCTTCTTCTCCGCCAGGGAATGGACTATTTATTCCGACAGAGTCTGGTCGACGACAATCCTGTGGCCATCGCTAACTTCCTTCACTCAACAAAACGGCTCAACCCAGACATGAGAAGAGAATTCCTTTACAAACGGTAAATCACCAGATGTCGTGGTGGCAGAAAGGGGCAACAAACTTTCTCTACACATCCCAATCATTTACCTTTCTTTTAAGCTCCACTCAGGCCAACTCCAGTTGCTATCATGTTGTCCCCACGTCTTCTTCCCTTCTTTCCTCCTACTGGCATCCAATCCATCATGATGGTAGTATGTCCCACGCTGGGTAATTAAAGCATATGGCCAGTAGACCATATCCATTGCTTAGTGACCGCTTGGTACCTCTTTGCTTCTCATTCTGTCCAGGATTGAATGGAGATGGTATCAGTGCAACATGTCCAGCAATTGAAAGGCCTTTGCTGTCTTTTCCCACGTTTCTTAGATGTGGATGGCTGTTAGTATAACGATATGAGGGTGGGCTGAAAAGTTCATATGCTGACCAAGATACTTTCATGGAACGGGACCAAATGAGTCCCTGCTTGCAGTCCACGCACTTCTTCCATTATTGTTGCAGTGCTTTGATCCCATTGTTGAATAATCTTTCATCCTGTTTGTCAAAATAAACTACAGCAAATAAGAGATCGCCATCACTGTGATACTGGTTCTCAGCCAAGTGTTTTTTTCCGATGATTGTCAGACAGAGCCCAATCAGGAGACGGTCACAGGAGCATGCGAAGGGAGTAGACTAGGGAGCTGAAGGCAAGACTTCATGGTTCAGACATCAGGCTTCTGAAGGGGGCTCCACATATCTGGAGGATGGGAGATAGAATCACTTGCATCACTGCATCACCCTCTGGAGATTGACTGAGTGAGTGATTGTTGATACTGTTGTCATTGGTGAATCTTTTGTCACATAATTAGCAAATTTTTTATTTAATAGTGTTTAATTACCAATTGATAATTGATTTTCTACTTTCTTTCTTGCAATTAAATCCCTTTCAGGCGGGATGTTCTTCACTATTTGATTCGGCTGCAGAACTTACGCAGCCTATTTTTGCCGACAGCACTTCGACAGTTTTTCAGTGAAGTTTCTGCTCCGGGTGAACGTGGAAGCTACCTGACTGACATGATAGAGATGTTCTCTGACCAGTATTGCCGCTGTAACCCAAACCTAGGATTGTCTAAAGGTACCCACTTAGATTTTATCTGAGTCTCTACGGGGGTTGGGCGCTGGATTTGAGAACATTTGTATTTCTTTTTTTTTTTTTTTTCTATCTTTTATTTCTTTCAATCTTGGCACTCTTTACAACTATCATCCGTATGTAATGTGTGTGTGTGTGTGTGTTTCCTTGTCTTGATGTCATGTGATAGTTATGACTATCACACCAACCACTCCACAGTATGAAGAAATAACCAATTTTGGACTTTGCAAATGAAATTCATAGATCTTAATCTAAATATAATCACCTTATAAGAATCACTAATTACGTCCTCATTCATTTACAAAATACCCTCCGTCCTATTAACATGGAATGAAAACTGTTGTAAGATTATCACTAATATTTTTGTCATAATTAGCACAAGTGAAATCGGTTGACTATACAGTGGGTGGGGTGTTTCAAAAGTAGTTATGTCATTAGGAAAACTTGTACAATACTTTTTTTTGTCAAAAAAATTTTTAAAGTTACAATAAAAGTATCATCATAGTTATGATAAATATATTATTACAATTAATGCACTGAAAATACTGATAGCGAGGCTAATTAATTTTAATTTAACGAATTAAATAGGTATACAGTACCGTGTGGTTTGGGAGCACACATCTACATATGACAGGCTTCTTTCAGTTTCCATCTCTCAGAGCAATAATAGAAAGTACATACCCAAGGTGCCACTCAGTGAGACTGAACCAGCAGGATGTGGTTGAGAAGCAAACTTCTTGTTTACACACACAAACAGCTTCCTTCAGTTTCCCTCATGCAAGGTTCTGGTTGGCCACAATGGTGGAGAAGGGGGCACAGGCGAGGCATCGTGTTACCAAATTTTTATCCATTATTTCCATTCTAGTCTAGACTTTGTCTCTTGTTCTTCTCTTTTGCAGACACTGTCTTTATTCTCTGTTTCTCACTGATCATGCTGTCCGTCGACCTCTGCAGCCCTCACGTCAAGAACAAGATGTCAAAACGTGAGTTCATTCGGAACACACGGCGGGCAGCCCATGAGATCCAGGACGACCTCGCCGGCCACCTCTATGACAACATTTACCTCGTTGGACACGTAGCTATTGCTCAGAAAGCCATCACAGACGACCATCCTCACAGTTACCGCATTATCACATGATGTTTCATACATATATACACTCACTGACTGAATACCAGACAAACGCAACACACACTTGTCTGTGTGTGGGTGGTTTTATACATGTGTGTGTGTGTATATTGTAATGTATGTATATATATCTATATAGTTATACCTTGCGTGAATATATATATATATATATATATAAAATTGTGTGTATTAATATATTGTATGTATACATATAGATGTATATGCATTGTAAATGTGTGTATAATTATACATGTGTGTGTGTGTGTGTATATATATATATATATATATATATATATATATATGCACACACACACACACACACATACCTACACATTTAAACTCTCTGTCTCCTTCTGTTGTGTTTCTCCTTCACTTCCACATTTAGTCTTTATCTCTTTTTTCGTGTGTGTGTGTGTATATATACACACACACACATCTATGTTTTTATAACTATTTCTTGAAACAACTTTAGCCATCACATGACCAGCATGACTGCTACTACTACTACCATCACTATTTCTGCCACACCATTCCACTTCCCCACCCCAACTACATGACCACCACTCCTGCTATTGTCACTATTTTAATTTTGATGCCCCAAACCCCTCCAGCACTCTTGGGACTTCTGCCAATGCCGCCACCACTACCACCACCACAGCATTTACCACAAGCGCTACTGACACATTGTGATGTGGTGGCTGTCACACAGTGACTAAGTCATTGTGTACAATGAACTTCATTGCACCTTACTATGCCCCCACAATCGCAAATGCACAGTGTAGACGTCACATTGGATTTGATCTCAGAACACCACAGCATGTGTGACGTGAGCTGCTTCCGTTTATATTATTGTGTGTGTGTATATGTGTACACACACGCATATAGTGTATACATATGTGTGCATATATATATATATATATATATATATATATAGAATGTATGTGTGATTTTGTGCCTATGATAGCTACCATCATCATCATCATCATCATCTTTATTGTTGAGTTCAAATTCTGCTTAGGTCAGGTAAGTGCCATGAGTCACACACTGGGGTCCATGTAATCAACTAGCCCCGTCCCCTAAAATTTCAGGCCCTGTGTCATTATTACAAAGAATTATTATTTGATGAGAAGTGGCCCCATGCTGTGTTCCTAGTTTTTCTCGTTCTAAACCCATAAATCCTTGACTGCCAACCCTTAATCCCACCTTGTGCTCCTGCTCCCTTCTGTTCACACCCTTTTCCCCTGCCACATACACACATACTATCTCCAACACTTCCTGGCCCACCGCAGACAGTCTTTTGTCTCTTCCCACCGATGTGATGTCATGGGCTTTAATTCTGCTTCTCTTTGTTTTGCTATATTTTTTTTTTGCATCTTCTTATTAAACCCACCCACCCACCAATCCTCTCTCTCATCCCCTGCCCCCCCCCCTCTTGGATCCTCTCTCTCTCTCTCATCTTCCATTGCTGTCACCCAGGTCTCTGGAACGTCTACGTAGGAGTAAAGGGATGCCACCAAATCAGCATCTCGCTATGTTCCACCCCTCTCCCTCCATCATTGCTTTTTGTGAAACACTCCAGCAGACATTCCATCCATGGCTATCCTCTCTTTATGTCAAGCTTAGTACATGTGTATCTAGGACTACATTATCTAATGGGTCCCTCCCTGTTTTTGTTTAGCCCCAGATCAGTCCCAGTCTAGCAAACCTATGGACAAAGATGTTTAAGTGTGTGTGTATGTATGTGGTTGGTTATAATAGTGTCCCTTTTTTTTTTTGTTTTGGTTGCTGTTGTCCTCACTTCTTTTCTGCCCCATCCTAAACCCGTTCTCTTTCATCACAGACATAAAACAACAGTGGCAACCGCAACATGGTGGTCAGCTGATGTTTTCTAGTAGTTGTGGTGGTGGTAGTCAGCAACAAAATATTTGATATAATCTTTGCTTCAACTGTTTTTCTAAGGTCTTTTGGCATTGGGCTGTGCCCTACACCAACACGTTTGAAGTATAAAGATAGAAATCTGTTGCCTGTGGGTATAGCCTACTTGTGAGGTGGACAGGCCAACATTGCTCCAGAATGGGATGCCAGTCCATCACACTTTACAGCTGAGTGCAATGAAGCAACAGAGAACAACACGTTTTGCTAAAGAACCACCCCGTCGGGGAATTGAAAGCATGACTTATGCAGTTGTTAGTGCAACAATGCCTAATCACTTAGCCACCTGCCTTTACACGCATGTCTGTATACATGCATATATATCTTTATATATACATACACACACACATATATAGTCCAATCTGTTGAGGGGGGGGGGGGTAGGAAGGACATCCAGCCATAAAAACGGTACCAAAACTGACACAGAAGAGTCTGGTGCAGGCTCCTGCCTGGCCAGCTCCCATCAAACCATCCAACCCATGCCAGCATGTATGGAGGACAGTAAACAGTGATGATGATGACTATATATAATGTAATGTGCACAGTATTAAGATATGAACTACAAATAGTTTTTTTCGTTTGGAGACATGGGTCTGGTCAAGTTTTCATAACACACCTTGTGTCTCCAAGCAATCTGCAGATATAAAGAGGAATCAGAAGAGAAAACGAGAAGAATTTTGATTCCATTTCCACTTTTTTACATCTACCTTCTTGTTTTTTTTTTTTCTCGTGATTTCTCTTGTACTAAACAGAAGACACCATGTGCTCAGAGCCCGGAGATTGTTTGGAGACAAAGGCACATTATAAAAACCTACCTAGAACCCCGTCTCCAAATGCAAAAAAAAAAAACTATTAGAGCCCTTATCTTTATTTTGTGCACATTAAATGATATTTACCTCTCACTGGACGTTTTTTTGTTTTGTGTGTGTGTGTTAAATAGTAAAAATAGAGGGATCAATTAGATTTAGGCAAACAAACAGTAAAGCACCATGTATTTTAGGCATTGTAGGTCTACCTTAAAATCTGTTTTATTCTCGTTTACTCTACATAATGTGTGCTCTTTAGATTTGTGTGTATGTGTGTAATTATGTGTATGCATGTGTGAGTAAATATTTGTGTGCGATCGATGCACTTGAATGTTTGTGCACATGTGGAGGTTTTTAACCCTTTAGCGTTCAGGTAATAGAAATTCGATTTGAATTAATCCTGCATTATTATCTCATAGCTTTGAGATTTCAATGATATTGTTGAGTAGGTGTGAGAGGCCAGATATGGCTGGTTTAAATGATAAAAGGTTAAATATATACTTGTATGTGTGTGTGTTTATAAATATATGTTTATATATACTGTTGTATTCATGTATATTTGTATAAACAGATATAGATGTGTGTGTTTATACAAACATTGATTTAACTCACACATTCAACTAAAACTAACAGAATAATACAAAACAAACAAAAACAGTTTTAAAGGCAGTGCTCCAGCATGAATAAAATCATTGAGAAGAACTGACCCAGGAAAACAGTTGGGACAAAGAGAGAGATTTGAAACCCTTGTCTCCAGAACATGGGATCTAAGGACAACAGGCAGCTGAAAGACAGAGCAGGGGGGGTGGGTCATGTCCAGCACTGAGGACAGGACATTGAACATTGTAAAAAATGAAAAACAATATTAATATAAAAACTGTGTTTTTTGTTATTTATGTTAATGTATGTGTGTGTGTTTGTTAATGAGTATAAAGTGCATGTTTTATATATGTATATATATATATATATATATATATATACTTTGGGGTACCCAAAACGAACTGGAATTTTGCAGTGTTATTTTATTCACTTAGTTTTACATGTTTACACTTTTATCACCATCAAAATATTCTCCTTTTGAATCATTGTATTGGAACTCTTGCAAAGTGATAGCTTTTAATGTCTCTGTCCTGTTTTTTTTTTTTGTCTCATCTCTGCCACATCTGCAAATTCCTGAGCATCAGTTTACACCACCAATGATGACTTTTGGGAAAAGGAAATCCGCATCAACTTCCGACTGTTCATTCACTCCTGACTGCTTTTCAGGTTCCGTGAGCAGCTCTTTTCATTTGCTAGGAGCTCCACGACACATAAGTCATATCAACAAGTTTATCAATTCTTCAGTGAAGGTCCTCCAAGACAAGTTCATGAATGTTTTCATTTGTTTAGGGAGGGGGTGGGGGTTGATGGTCGCCCCGAATGAGGTTGGTCAAGTGACCATTCATAAAGCTTGAACACCACTTGTAAACTTGTGTTTTGCTCATCACAGCATCCTTGTAAGCTTTCTGAAGCAGTTGCAACTGTTTCAGCTGCACAAAAAAAGATTTTCACAGAAGCACACTGTCCGTTCATTTCAGCCACAGCAAAAAATCAATGAACAGGGGAGAAGTACTACAGAACAAAGATGCACCGTGTGGCAGCAGGACTACAATCAATGCTTCTGGTCCACATCAAGTGGCTTCTATCAGTGGAATCCTGAACTACAATGGGATTTGTCCCACAGAGAACATTTGAAGTTACTTTTGGGTACCCGTTCGTATATATATATATATATATATTGTATACTATAAGTATACATGTATTTGTGTGTGTGTATATAATATGCATATATATATATGCAGTTTCCAATGCCTTTGTTGCCATTACTAGCCAATGAAAATCTATCGTAGCTCTTTGCTATAACATTCGAAAGTAAGTCTGAGTACTATAATGACAACCGTTTACTGTTTGTTCTAAATTATCATCATCATCATCGTTTAACGTCCGCTTTCCATGCTAGCATGGGTTGGACGATTTGACTGAGGACTGGTGAAACCGGATGGCAACACCAGGCTCCAGCAGAGTTTCTACAGCTGGATGCCCTTCCTAACGCCAACCACTCAGAGAGTGTAGTGGGTGCTTTTACGTGTCACCCGCACGAAAACGGCCACGCTCGAAATGGTGTCTTTTATGTGCCACCCGCACAAGAGCCAGTCCAGGGGCACTGGCAACGATCTTACTT
>NC_069010.1:9036932-9042949 GCF_001194135.2 Octopus bimaculoides
CAAACAAAAACTAACTTGCTAGTTAACCTGCCTTTGATGTTGCTGCACCTCTTATGTGTCCATAGCTTGCACCGGGTACATCTTATAGAGTTACTACCTACTCCTTTTCTACATACTGAGCAGGGCCATCTACCTGAAGGGGTTTGTGTTTTATCTACCTTCCTACTTATTAGGATTTTGGTTTTAGCTAGGTTGACTCTAAGGCCCTTCAATTCTAGACCTTGCTCCCACACCTGAAACTTATCCTCTAGTTCTGATAGTGACTCCGCAATTAGGGCAAGGTCATCAGCATAGAGGAGCTCCCAGTCTGTAGAACAAACAGTAAAAGGTTGTCCCTTTCTTGTATCACCTAATTGTCTGCATGTTTTGTGTCCTTGTCCCATTCTGTATTATTTATACACACATATATATATATGTATACACACACACATATATATATATATATATATATACGTGTGTATGGAATTTGGATGGAATTTAGAAATATTTCAATAGGTTGCTACGCATGTTTCTATGATCATAGTGTTTATTCCTGGAATGATTACAGTCCAGTCCGTCGTGTCCATGGACATCAGGGGGATGATGGTTCATGCATTCATTTCCTCTGGCAATATGGAATTAACGTTGGAAGCAGCAAATGCATAACTGAAGGTTGTTTATCCATTGGTGGGGAGGAGTGGAAGGGGAGAGAGAGGTGTGTCTGATATTAGACATATTTTTATACTTGCGTATGAAGATATCGGGGTGGATAGCATAAGTCCTTGGATTAACCTTAGTGACAGCAGGTACGTCCTCAATGAACTCGGATGTAGTACAGCTATTCATTGTCTCAGTTGACAAATTATATTCTCTTAAAATGTCCTCTTAATTACTTTTGATGGTGCAATTGCAGAGCTTATGAAAAGAATGGTTATTCTTTTAGTTAGTTATATTTTCGTCAGCCCACCTTCATATTGCATCCAACTCCCATTGCAGATGCACAATATTTCCAGGTTTCTGAATCTTCAGTGAGATTTTTCGGAGCAGCTAAGGGCATGTCTGACAGGGTCACTATGGAAAGCGGTGGCCCTAAAACAGTGCTCTGTGGAACACCGCTTACTATTTAAATATCTAAGTGTATATGTAAATATCTACATAAGCATGTGTATATATATATATATATATATATACACACAGATATATAGCTTGCTTACCAACAATATGGCTCCAGGTTCAGTCCCACTGCCTGGCACCTTGGGCAAGTGTTTTCTACTATAGCCTCAGGCCGACCAAAGCCTTGTGAGTGGATTTGGAAGACAGAAACTGAAAGAAGCCCATCCTCACGGTGGTGCACCAGCATGACCGCAGCCACTTGGCTGAAACACATAAATAAATAAATAAATATATATATATATGTGTGTTTGTTTGTGTGTTTACACGCTCAACATCGCTTGAATAAATACTCGGCTTACAAAGAATAAGTCCTGGGGTCGATTTGCTCGATTAGAGGTGGTGCTCCAGCATGTGTGTATGAACCATGTGTGCAGATGCGTGTGCAAGGCCAGGCGCTGAGGAAAGATGCATGCATGTGTATATGCAACAATACATTTTCAAAGTGAATGAGAAAAAAACATACATGCAAAATATGAATAAAAGTGAGAAGGCATGCAAACCAAAATTCAGGTTATAAATAAATGTTTAGTTCATTTGAGTCTGATCGGATGGAAGCAGAGTCAATTTTAATCTAATATGACAAACTGAAACTTGAATTAGTGTAATGTGTTACAGGTATGGTCCTTGTGAAGTTTAGTGGAAAGAAAAAATCAATCAATAAATAAATTTTGTAACTGTTCGTTTGGAAATTAAGGCATTGGTGTCTGTAAATGACTCACCTGGAATTTTTTTGAAATGGAAAACTTGTATTTAATTGGCCGCCATCGGACTCTTTGCCTGCTTCGTGTTCAAGTTTGCAGTGAACACGTTGTACGTGGGTGCTCCCATTCTTTCTTTCAGTTTCTGGGCACGTAGCCGTCGAACTGATGCATTTCTGCCTTCCATGGTCGGCAAATTCCTTGTGCATCGGCAGTGTTGCATTGCAGTATAGAGCTTTGTGTAGCAGGTCGAAGGAGGGTGCATCATTAATTTACCTTTGGGTTTGCAACTGTTGATATGAAAGCTGCAGCGACATGTGGCATCAGAAGGCAGCAATTCTTTTGCTTGAGGTCACCAGTTTGTAACGACGAAATTAATTAGTGTAACAGCATGTTGTAGGATGTGGAAGATGAACCTCATCGGTCAGGTTATAAAATCCGAGAGCATGCGAAAGTTAGATGGGGTAGAATTTTTCTTTGTATAGTTTTGTGCACACGTTCTCTTAGCAGTCAGCCACCGATAGCATTAGAATGATATTGTAAGAGAAGAGATATAGAGCTAGTGGAAGTTGTCTGGTTGTGGGACTTTATCTCACAGTTGCTGACAGTAGATTTCTTTTCTCTCGCCGACCATTGTCTGCTGTGATCACGATTCTAGTGTTCCGCTCCCTAACTGATGATGGCTGTCATTCGCTAACTTATTGAGTTGTCACAAGCTGACTGACTGTCTTTTTGCTCAGGGTTGTTGCTTTTATAACTATTCAGAAGGATAGACATGTCATTGAGAACAATGGGCTTTGTTGGTGGTACTGTGATATCTCTATTCTAGCTTCTGGTGGAGTAGAAGAGGTTAGTGGTGAAGGCATTCTTTCAGCCTAGCTAAGGCATCTGGACTATGTACAACTGCTGTCAGAGGAAAACCATAGTTCTACCGTGAGAAAAGTTCTGTTGAAGTTGACGCTTTAAGTCATATGGACAACTAAGAGGTGCAGCGGTATCACTAATGGAGAAAGTAGTCTTTGCAGGGTGTCCCAGAAAGATTTACATTTGTTTAAGAGGCTTGAAGTGTCAATCTAAATTCAGCTATGGTGGATTAAATCCACTTCATGCTTGCAAGATTCACTACATATATAAAGATGTAAAAATATGTAAATATGTCTATCTACACAGGGTGTCCCACAAAGATTTCCCATTGATATTTCTTAATTATTTCAAATAAACTTAAGGTTAAATAATGAAATATGACACACACATTCTAATGTAACTTATCAATTCATTGCAGTAATTATATTTTGAAATGACCACTGTACCACCTCTTCATGCAACTTGTCCTATGAAGAGAGAAGGGCTTTCTTCACATCTGACATGTCTGAATAGGGATGAGCACAAAGTCCATGAGATTGAAGCAGGTCATATCATCTTGTCCCCCAAAAAACCCACTGAAATGCTCTTTGCACCACCTCTGTGTCAAATTGGATGTGTGGGCTGCAGCCCCATCTTGAGTGAAGTTGTAAAGGCCACCGAAGGTTTCTGTAAGCTTCACTGTTGACCTTGATGCCAGCATCAATGAAGATCAAAGGAGGCTTGGACCTATCAGATGCAACGGCAGCCCATACCTGACTGTACAAGTCTCCTCCTCCTCCATTCACTGCATAAAGCCTGTCATTCTGCCTGTTGGAGGTAAGTGCTTCTACGGTGAAGAGCTTCTCATTAGACCAGATCAACACTTTGTTAGTGGTGTGCTTCATCTCAGCTAACATGGTTTTTATCCCTGTTGAGTTGTTTCTTCCTAGAAGCTGCTGCGATTGTTTCTTTAAAATCCCTCTGCATTGAATATTTCGAAATATCAAGAGCTTTTGCAGTTTTTCTTGCACTTCTGCAGGGATTTCAATTCATCACAGCTTCGACAGTTTGTTTGGTAGGAACTGATTGTCTTGCTAAAGGGAGTATGTCCTTGCCAGGTATTGAACACTGTTTTACAGCAAACACATTCAAGTGTTTTGTTATATCCTTGTTGCTCACTCCAGATGTTTTCAAAGTGACAATCTGACATCTTGAGGCTTCTGCTGGTCTATGTCTACGTGGCTGTACTCATGCCCCCTACTTGTCGGCGTATGTCTTCAGCCTACATCAATCATGTTCCTGCACTTTGTACACACTGCTCATCGCTACGACCGATCAAACAGTCCGGTGAGATCCGCAGATCTGGGTGACGAGTCCACATATGCATGGCGGCATTCAGCACTGTCGTTGGTGCGTTCTCTGATGACCTGGACAAGACAGCTGAACCCAATCGCTTAAAGGAAGTAAAAATCGTAACAAATTTCCATGGGTGAACCTGCAGAATGATCATTGCTGGTTTGCACAGAGTAGATTGTTCCGGGAGGCAGTCCACCCGTGTCTCCTCTTCCTCCACTGCTGACACCAATCAATCACATTCTTTTTGCCTTTCGTTGCAGCTGGACTCCATGCCTTCACAACCCATTTACAATGCACAACTGCTGGTTAAGGAGACGGCTTTGAGCTGTAAACAATTTTGAGTAGGAATCAGAAAGAGAAGAATAAACATGCAATGCACATATGAACACCAGGTTTGTAAAATCATCATTATCGTTTAACGTCCGCTTTCCATGCTAGCATGGGTTGGACGATTTGACTGAGGACTGGTGAAACCAGATGGCTACACCAGGCTCCAATCTGATTTGGCAGAGTTTCTACAGCTGGATGCCCTTCCTAACGCCAACCACTTGAGAGTGTAGTGGGTGCTTTTACGTGTCACCCGCACGAAGGCCAGTCAGGTGGTACTGGCAACGGCCAAACTCAAATGGTGTATTTTATGTGCCACCCGCACAAAAGCCAGTCTAGGGGCACTGGCAACGATCTCGCTCGAAAATCCTACAAAGGCCAGTCAGGCGGTACTGGCAACGGCCATGCTCAAAATGGTGTATTTTATGTGTCACCCACACAAGAGCCAGTCCAGGGGCACTGGCAACGATCTCGCTCGAAAGTCCTTACACATGTCACGGGCACAAGTGCTAGAAAGGCGATGCTGGGCACAGGTGCCATCACGATTTCGATTTCGCTTGCCCCAATAAGTCTTCGCAAGCTGAGTTTCATGTCCAATGAGGGAGACGACGTTGGCATGGGTGCCACTCGTCGAATTTCACTAAAATAGAAGAGAAATAAAAAAAAAAAGAAATATGCGCAAGTCAAACAAGTTATATCATGTCACATGTGGCACCACTCTCATGCAACTTTGCTGCAATTTTCTTGTTTGGCAATGAGGTGAACATGTAAGAAACCACAGACTTCGTCTTGTAAATGAGCAAAGCCTTGGCTCTTTACAGATGAGGAAATTATTGATGATATTCTTTGGACAAAGAGTTTACTCTTAAGCAAGGCAAGGTGAACATATCCAGAAGTTGAGAAGAGAACAGCCTATTATTACTCTCCTGTTTTTTGGGGGTTTTTTTTGTAATTCTGCCAGTGAGTTTGCCTGCAATTGTTACTCCTGGGTGGAGTATGCAGCTATTGATTTTTTTTTTCTTTTTCTGAGGAGCCCAAGTGGAGGGTAAAGTTAGAGAGAGGGGCTCAGATCTGAGAGGGTTGACAAAACCAACAGGCCTCAAAAGTTTGCTAAGTTGGTCTTTTAACTAGAGAAAAGCACAATCAAATATAATTTCTTCAACACAAGCAAAATTCAACAATACCTGTGCAGCTTCCATCCAGACATCTTTTTTCTTCTAAACACAATAAAAACAACAATAATAAAACACGTTCAATTTCTATTGAGATTTTTTTATTTTATCTTGTTTGTCCAAATTTTCAATCGAGAGAGAAAAAAATAAGAGGGGGGGGGGAGAAGAGAGGTGTAAGAGAAGGAGAAAAAAGGAGGGAGGTGACATATATGCACCTGTGTGTGTGTGTGTATATACATAGACATACACACATACATACATGCATATAAACAAATAAAGCTAATAAAAGAAAATAAATATGTGTGTATATATATATAAATAATAATAAAAAAAAAATTAATCCAAATTTATTCTGTTCTTATATAATTAAACAATCGAGCGATTGATCTGACTTGATAGGTCGATTGATTTTTGTTTTTATTTTTTTTTTGTTATAGAAACTTTTATTTATTTATTAAAAATGCAATTT
>NC_069010.1:9043315-9051473 GCF_001194135.2 Octopus bimaculoides
GAGAAAGGATGTTGTGACAATCATGCTGGTCTGTTTAGCAAGAATGAAGTGAAAAAAAAAAGGTTGCTTGTTATAAGGCAGGAAGGACACAACTTCTCAGGGCCTCGACACACATTGATAGTAGTGGTGGTGGTGGGGATCAAATAACCCTGATCCAGTCATGACCATCACATCTATTGGTGAGAGAGACCACCACATTGTTCAATATAGCCATCTGTTTCCTTTATGACAGCAGGGTGTGTGATTTGAGGGAGTGTGGGCTGCTATCACTAACGGGTTGTGTGACCACGTACAGGATCCCTCGATGGCGGCAGTGATGACATTTTGCAGAAATCCAACGGCTACCATCCCAGCCACCACACAAAGACATGTTGATTGTTTTTCAGGTTGATTCTGCATCATCAGAGAAGAAGGGTGGTGGTCAGAGTGGCAGCAGTGGAGTGTGTGAGTGCAATACGCAGAAGAGAGAGAGAGAGAGAGTAAGGTGTGAGTGAGTCACTTGTTCAAGAATTTGCTGCTGCTGCTTATGATTGTTGTTGTTGTTGTTGTTGTTGCCATGGCTGATGCAGTTCTTGTTGTTGTCGCCTCCTGCTGCCACCCGAACCAATCTGAGTTGAGAGTCACAGAAAAACAAAGACTCTTCCTTGACTCTGCTTCTAACCAAAGATGCTCATCATTCTATATACAGCTGCTTATTATACACCCACACACACATATATATATATATATATATATATATATATATATATATATATATATATATATATATACACACACACACACACACGTACATATATACGTATATATACATATATATATATATGCAAACATATGTATGCACATGTACAAATACATATGTATGCATGCATATATGAATACATATGTGTATACACACTCTATCTATATATATATATATATATACACACACACACACACACACACTTATGTATGCACTCACCCATCCATTTACACTTATATACACACATCCACAGTAATATTAGGCTTCTCTTCTGTACAAATGGTGAGGACATTGTCAGGGTTCAGCTCTTGTTATCCTGAGAAAGAGAAAGAGAAATTCATAATAATAATAATAATAATAATAATAATAACAACAACAACAACAATGATAATCCTTTGTATTAAAGGCAGAAAGCCTGAAACTTTGAGGGGAAGGGGACAAGTTGATTACATGAACCCCAGTATGTAACTGGTACTTAATTTATCTGCTGTTAAAGGATGAAAGACAAATGATTCTTAATAATAATAATAATAATAATAATAATCATCCCTTGCATGATGGGCAAAAGGGAAAGTTGATTTCATCTTTGAAGTGGAAGTTTCTCTTAACAACCTTGAAGGAGGACAGATGAAGCTGACCTCAGAACATCTGGAAAAGAGCAGAGACGCACGGCTCAGCATTTTGTCTGGCCAAGAAGAATGATAATCCTTTCTACTGAAGGCACAGGCCCCGAAGAGGACTGGTCAATTACATCAACCCCAGTATTCAACTGGTACTTAGTTTATGGAATCCACCCCCCCACCGCCACAAAAAAAAAAGTATGAAAGGCAAAGTCAACCTCGGCTGAATTTGAATTCAGAACAGAAAAAACTGAGGAAAGACTGCAAAGCATTTTGCCTGACTTGTTCACAATTCTACCAGCTTACTGCCTTAGTTGTTATAATAATAACAATAATAACAATAATAATTTATTTTAACACGGGTCGACTGCTGTTCTATGGCTTATCTAAGATTGTAAACAAGCGCCCTGCTGACATCCAGTTTTGATCTGTACAGACAAATGAAGAGAGAAACAAGTTTATACGTACCTCGTGCAATAGACATATGCACCCACATGTATGTGGGTGTATGTATGTATATACACACACACACACACACACACACACAAACATATGTTTTGCTGCCCAAGTTAGTGAGATAAAATGAATAAAAAAATACAGGTAAAACATGTAAAAATAAAAACACAAAAACACAAAAAAATTAGTCAAGACAACACACTATTGTTGCTATGGCAACACACTATTGTTGGTAACATACTATAATTGTTATGGCAACACATTCTTGATACATTTGTAAAAATAAATTCAGTTATTCAGCAAATAAAGCAAGTGTGTGTGTGTGTGTGTGCGTGTGTGCGCATATCATTATCCAATGACAAGCAACCTTATTTAAAGGTTGTGGTGACCACTCAGTATCATGAAATCCAAGTGACCACCTCAACAGATGTGACCTTTGGGTAGAAGTAATGCAAATCTGAGTCAAATTGTTAATGTAAGTATTTACCCTTGAATTAGTTTCAGCTGGGGCACTGCCATCAGCTTTACTCGAGACCTCCTGTGATATGCAGCATTTGGTGAACGAGGGAGTTTGATGCTGCTGCCCTCATCTGGAATCCTTGACAGGTGGAGTTTCAGTTTTGTTTTGAAGACACCCACATCCACCCCATGCAAGTCTCTCAGGCTTTTCGGGAAGATACTGAAGAGCTGTGGGCCCTTGAAACACAAGCTGTTGCAGTATCTAGTCCTGTATCATGATGGCAATAAGCAGATTGTGAGGACTCTTTTCTTCTCACGTGTGTGCTTTTATTCACTTGGCTCATTTGTTAAAGGGCTGTAAAATACTAAATTCTTTTGAGAGCCCTGAACATGTGTGTCACAGTAACTTTTTGCTATGCATTGCCTCAAGACAGTTTGAAGGAAAGGAGACACAAAAATGTCAAATATCTCCTTTCCACATGAAATGTGAGTTGCTGTTGGAAGCCATTTAAAAATCTGTTTTTCTAAGTGTATTTGAGAGTGTATGTGTGAGTATATATGTGTGTGTATGTATGTATGTATTAGAGCAACTGAAATATCAAAATTAGATATATATATATATATATATGTCATCATCATCATCATCGTTTAACGTCCGCTTTCCATGCTGGTATGGGTTGGATGATTCGACTGAGGACTGGTATGTGTATGTAAAGCATCTGGGTGACATGCAGCTAGCGGTGCATGCTACAACATTTATTTGCACAACATTGACAACAACATACTATTTAACCGGCTAGAAATAGAAGCCAAATCTCCCTCAAAGTGCACACTGCCATGTTGGAAAAAAAAAATAGAGAGGATGTGACAATGTAGCTGTGGATGGAATGCTAGGTTCAATAGAAACAAGCAGAGTCTGGTGTCAGAGGGAAAGAGAAGACGTGTGGCTTCTTTCGGGCCTTTGTCGTACTGAGTTCAAGCCCAGTGCACAACACTTGGGCCTTTTCCCTCATAGCCTGAAGTAGACCGAAGGCTTGAGAGTCGGTCCAGGTTAGATGGAGACTGTAAGGAAGCCTATCAAAGACACTGTTGTTCCTGTTTGTCAATGCTGGTCCTTTATTTTATTGACAAAAAGCAAAGTGGGCCCCCATCACAGCAAAAACAATTCCAAGGGGAGAAGGTGGTTGAGTACACCGACGACTGCAGTATTTGACTGGTACTTTATTTCATCGATCCCAAAAGGATGAAAAGCAAAGTCAACCTCAGCTGAATTTGAACTCAGAACACAAAGAGCTCGAAGAAAAGCTAACAAACGTTTCTGCCATCTTAAGAATAAGGATTGCATCCAGATTTCCTGTCTGAATCTATCCGGATGAAACAAAATATGAAAAAATATGATGTAGACAGGAGAGGGAGAAAATTGAAAGTGAGTACGTGTGTGGTTTGAAGGGGAGATAATCCAGGAGAGAGAGTACGAGTGCGTTTAACAGGGAGAGTACACGAGAGTAAGAGGGATGGATGAATAAAGACACAGATAGGTCGAGAGAATTCTTGTATTTGTCTGCGTTCTTCAAATACATGTCACTAACTTGTCTTTGTTTCAATGATAAAAATTATGTCAGCCATAACTATTTTCTCCTCTGTTTTATATAAGTCCTCTTCATCTCCAGACAATAAACCTGTCCTCTTCTTTAATGGCATGTCGGCTTTGGATTCTTGGGATGATCTCTTAATTACCGGTTGCTAATTATGATACATCCTCTTGAGAGAGGAGGAGATTATTTTAATAAATCAACAATTTATGTTGTATGGTATTTGATATAACTGCATTTGTCTCGATAGACACATGGATGGATGGATGGATGGATGGGTAGACAGACGAGAGAGAGAGAGAGAGGGACCTTTCCTCTGCCCCTACCCCACATCCATACACACCACAATAACGAAAACAAGAAAAAAAGAGAAACACTGACATCATCATCATCATCATCAACAACATTAACATGGCCAACAACATCAATCCTCCTCCTCCTCCTCATCCATCATCAGGAGCAAATGTGGGATCCTTTACGTGGTAGTTCAGCATGCTAGACATAGTAGCCAAACATCACAGCCATGGACCCCCACCAACCCCATTGGAGAATGGGGTTGGTGGGAAGTTCCATGCCACGTAAGAAAAATTGACCAGATCGCCATGGCTGGAATACCTTCGATACTAGGTCTGCTGGACAAGAGTCCAGTTGAGGGTCAAACAACATCATCAACAACATCAACATTGCCAACATAATCATCATCATCATCATCATCATCAACTAGAACCCACACTTACCGAACGCCCAAAGAAGAACAAAAGAAACAAGCAAGAAATCAGATGCAGTACCACAAGTAGTAGTAGTAGTAGTAGTGGTGGTGGTAGTAGTAGTAGTAACGGCTATGGAGTGTCCGTGTGTCTGTGTATGTATATATATATATGCGTATGTGTTAGTGGTCGGAGCTCACGGCATCTGTACCCGAGTGTGCCAGACTGGAGTCTGGTAGCCGCAGGTCAAGGGTGCCCCCACCGCCGTCGCTATCACACATCTGCAGCCACTGAAAATCACAACAGAGAAGAAGAAAAGGAAGAAGAAAAGGAGAGAGAGAGAGAGAGAGAGAGAGAGGAAGAAGAAGAAAGAAAGAGAGAGAGAAAAATATATAAAGTGACATTTCACAATGTGCAATTAGCAGTAATGACAGAAAATGAAGAACACAATAAATAACAACAACAATAATGATCTCAAATTTTGGCGCAAGGGGGAGGGGGAGTCAATTAGAACAACCTCAGTGTTTATTTTATCGACTCCAAAGGGCTGAAGGACAAAGTTGTCTTTGACAGATTTCAGCTCAGAACGTAAAGCGAGATGAAATGCCATTAAGCATCTTGGCTGCTCTGCTAACAAACCTTCCAACTCACCCCCTTCAAGAATAATAATAATAAGAAGAAGAAAGGGGTCAGAGAGCACAAACCTCTGCCAAGGCAACGCCAACATTAGCCAGGGATGATTCTTAAAACGAGAACATCTGAAATAAACTCAACTGCTCTCACAAACGAGAAAACTAAAACTGAGCACTCTCGAAAAATTAAGTAAAAAGACAGGAAAAATGATCCAGAATCCATGTCCGGTACTGGATCAATCTCAAAATCTAATCAGTTTGTGTCAGTCACGATGCAAAACATCCCTGAAAGTTTCATCTGAATCCATCCAGCGGTTTGTGAGATGTCTTGTCCACGGACAAACACACCTGAAAACAATACCTCCACCTTCGCTAAGGCAGAGGTAATAATAATAATAATATTGATTTCAAATTTTTGTCACAAGGACAGCTTGGGGGAGGGGATCAAGTTGATTACAATGACCCCAGTGTTCAACTGGTGCTTATATAAACATATGAGAAATAGCAGCCAAATCTCACTTAAATTGCACCCTGCTCTCTAATATGTATATATATGTATGAGCCAATGAAGAAGACTGGTACATTGTGATTAGGCATTGAAGAAATGGCAGTCAAATCTCCCTCAAATCCCATGTTATTAATGTAGGTCACAGCTGGAATGATTTAGAACAGGGGTTTTCAAACGTTTTGACTTGGGGACCCCTTTATATTTCAGGCTTTACCTTAGGGACCCCCTCATAAACGCTTATGAAATTTATACATAAATATTTGCTTAAAATAACATATATTTTTACATTTATTTATTTAACAGTGTTTAACAAATAGGTTTATTGTCAATTAAAAGATTTCGATTATAAAACATGTATAAAATCAAATTGCCCATAAAAAGTATTTGCTGTCCATGGAACCCCTGTCTTGTCCTTGCGGACCCCCTGTGGTCCGCGGACCACAGTTTGAAAACCCCTGATTTAGAATACCTTGATTAGAAAGACGACCCGAAATCAAAGAACAATCACACACACACACACACACACACACAAGTGCACAATACATACACATGTAAGTGGAGATGGAGAAAAAGATGAAGCACGAGAGAGAGAGAGAGGGAGAGAGAGAGAGAGAAAGAGAGAGAGAAAGAGGGAGAGAGAGAGAGAGAGAAAGAGAGAGAGAGAATAATGAAATGTTGATGGAAATCTTAGAGGAGTCTGTAAATAGATCATGGTAAAGGGATTGGAAAGCGGGAAAGGAATTTTGGTTTGCAATGCATGAAAACCAGACACGCATCAGTGACTTTGGTGATAAAAGAACTCACAAAATAAAGATAGTCAATAATGGTTTGGATCTCTTTTAGGTAATAATAATAATAATAATAATAATCCTTTCTACTGCAGGCAAAAGGCCTGAAATTTTAGGGGGTGAAAAGGATGAAAAGTAAAGCTAACCTTGGCTGAAAGTGAACTCAGAACATAAACGTTTGTGTGTGTACACACACACAAACACACACACATATATATATATATATATATATGTATATGTATATATACACACATACATTTCTGTTTGTCAGCCTTCCTCACCACTCAACAAATGGTGTTGGTTTGTTGACATCCCAGTAACTTGACGGTTTGCCAAAAGAGACAGAATATACACCAGACTTTAAGGGATCAAAAAACAACAACAAAATAAGTCCTGGGGCCACTTTGATAGACAAAATCCTCCAAGGCAGTGCACTGCCCCAGCATGGCCACAGTCCAATGACTTGAAACAAATAAAAGATGAAACAATCCTAAACACACACACACACGCAGAACATCCAAATAGCAGACCAAACATATGAGGAGTGATGGTCATATCAGTGAGGGTGGAGGAGGAGGAGTGGATGATGGGTGAGGGTTGAATGTTTAACACATGCAGGATAGAAATATTGTCAGCATTCCCAAAACAATCAGGGGACGGACGGAGGTTAGTGGGGGGTCGTGACTTCTTTTCAACATCTCCAACATATGCTGTACAGATATAAGGCTTTACACACACGTGTGTGTGTGTGTGTATACACATAGGTTTATGGAGTGTGTATACGTATGCATATTTTACTGTGTACACACACACACATATCTGTAAGCCTGGTTGAGATGGGAGAAGGTAATGAAGTGCAAAAAAACAGAAGTCATGGAGGAGAAGGATGAAAGGGTCATGTGGCGAGGAATTTGGGAATTGGTACCTGCTCTGTGTCAGACTGGTCTTGTTTCTCTATGACATCAAGTTCCTGGCACAAAATAAACCAACATTAATTGACAGTTAACAGAGAAAGTGCCTCATACCCCCAAACCTCCCTGAAACAAAACAAAACCTCAGAGATTAGAAAATTTAGGGAGAACACCAAATGTTAGGATGCTGTCCTTGTTTAATAGGAAATCACTTGACCTGTGACTCGGCACTGAAACTGGACCAATTACATCACCATGACAACCATTTCTTTAAGCTGATCCACATCTTTTTCGTTTATTGCCTACCCTTTTGCCTGTCACGTGATACCCAGGACATATTTCCCTGGGGTCCATACATCATATATGATGCACGTTCCAAATTTTTTTCAACCACCAATGTAGTTTAGGACTTATGAAAGGGAAGCTTCACATCAACTGAGAATGTTTGAAGACAACGGCTGAGTGAAAGTTCGAAGCACGAAAAAGGCTTAAGACAGGCAAAAGATTAAGGGATCACAATTTTGTAAACAATCAGTCCTTAGATTTCATATGGGGTCCAATAGGTTTGTCTTCTTGAAATTGAGGGTATAAGTTATGGGTGTAGTCACAGGTGTGTGGTTAGGAAGCTTACTTCACAACCATGTGGTTTGGGGTTCAATACCATTGTGCAGCCCCACCACAGCTGCTTGCGCTACAGCCCTGGGCTGACCAGTGCCTTGCCTGAACTTGGAAACTGGAGGAATCAC
>NC_069010.1:9051483-9057434 GCF_001194135.2 Octopus bimaculoides
TATATATATATATATATATATATATATATGTGTGGTCCTGGTAGGGTATAAGGATAGGATATTTGCAATGCAGTACTTAACCTGAGTTAAAACTGCAAATCACCATCGTCATCATTTAAGAGTCTTAAGAGTGTGAATTTGTCAAACAATGGTTTGTGACCGTTTCACAGTTTCATTTGGAAAATCTTTCTCCCTAAAGAAGTATTTGTTTCTTTCTGTTGTGGAATTGGAACAGGAATTTCTTTCTAACTTGTCCAAATACCATTACATATTTAGGAAGCAAAGGCCCGTTTTCAGAAGTGTACAGTCCCATCCAGCTACCCAAATGCCAGGAACTACAGGGACCACATTTCTTTGACTCTGCACTTCTGAAGATAGGTCTTTGTCCCCTAAATATAGAAACGGTTTCACAACTTTCATCTCTTCATTGTTAGAAGCTTTCCTCATTTCCCTTTTCATTTCAGATTTTATTTCTGTACTACAATGCTTTAAGCCAACTACAACACTCTTCTCTCTCATATATATATATATATATATATATATATATAAAGAGAGAGAGAGAGAGAAAGACACACACACAAAGGCATTTCAAAAGTGACTAGTCACCTCTCATATCATTATTTTACCTGGGCAGACACTATTCTTCGTTATGAAACCCAAATTGATTTAAAATGTCTCCTAAATCTTAGATTAATTCATTAAACGAATCAAATGACATCAGTTTGTTTCCAGAAAGAAATCTTTCAAAAACGATGACATTGATACACTTTTGAAATGTTTGTATATATGTCAGTACACACACACACACACACACACACACACACATATATATATATATATATATATATATATATAATAGTATGACAACAAAAGAATGAAAGACACATCAATATTATGTAAATAGAGGAATTTATCTGTAAATATAGTATGTGACAATTATTCGATTGCCCTGAAGTCATTCGAAACTCAGAGTTTTATGGCAACCAAATAATTGTCGCATATCATATCATATTACAGACAGACATATATATATATATATATATATAGGAGAATATACAAATAATAACAACAGACGAGGACAGGTGGTGTAAATAACAAAAGTATATATTAGTATGACGCTCGGGAATACGGAAAGTCTTTGACGTTTCGAGCTACGCTCTTCATATATATATATATATATACATATATATATATATATATATACAGGGTGTGTAAGGTATTTGAGGACATAGCTTTTTGGGGTCATTACTGCATTTTTTGCTAACTTTGTATAATCTTTGTTTCAGAATATAATAATGGCAGACCCTCAGCTTACTCAACAGACCATTGATTACAATCCCAAAAAGTCCATAAGGTCAGTTGCAAAAGATCTCCATTTGTCAGAAGGAACAGTCAGAAATGTTGTCCACAAAGACATCAGATATAAGTCTTAGATGATGAGGATATGTCAATTTGTCATAAAAAGCAAAAGAAAATCGCTACATCAGATCTAAAAAGCTCTTAAACAAACTGAAAACCCCAGCAGAAGAAGATTTGATTTGGTTTTTCTCAAACGAGTAAAACTTTGACCAAGATCAAAAAGTTAACAGAAGAAATGACAAATGGTTATGGGCAGACCCTTCTGAAGTTCCAAGGGTTATGCATCCAAAATTTCCTGAAAACCATCATGGTTTTAGTTGTTGTCAGGAATGAAGGATATGTGATGCCTCCTTACTTCTTTCCATAAGGCTTCAGAGTTAACTCTGCCGCCTACATTGAGGTCCTGGAAACATTTGTTAAGCCCTGGATTAACATTGTATGCAATGGAAGACTCTGCACTATCGCACATGGCTCTAGTAACACAAGAATGGATGGCTGAAAATATTCATGATCACATAACCCCCTAACATTTGGCCTCTTAATTCCCCAGATCTCAATCCATTGGACTATTTTACAAGTGGAGCATTGGTTGAGAGAGAGGTCAATGAACACGGCCATAACACCAAAGATTCTTTTAAAGCTGCCATAGTCCAGAGTAATGTCCAAAATGAACCAGGACCTCATGATTGGAGCATGGAGAGGATTTAGATCTCATATAGAAGCAGTTGTTGAAGCTGAAGGAGGCTTTGTTGAATGACATTATAGAAAAGAAGGGTTATTTTTATCCTCATAGCGTTTTCTGATAAATAAAGTTATTATCTGTTATAATATATCCGTTTTTTATAAATATAAATCTGTCCTCAAATATCTTATGCAGCCTGTATGTGTGTAAAACAAAGTTATTCTATTCCACATGGGTAGAAATATAGGTAAAAATAGAAGTTGAAAATACAATGAGAATAGTTAAAATATTTTTTTATTATTAATATATTTAAAGCTTCAACCGGTTTCAGTTTCGACAGATTTTCAAAAAGTTCAAATCGAAAATCAATGCAATATTTTAACTATTCCCAATGCATTTTCAACTTCTATTTTATGTCAATCAGTGAGTCAGACACAAATAAACAGAACACATGGAATGGTAAGCAAAAGTGGAATTAAGAGTCAGCCCCTTACCTCTTCAACATCCCAGCCTTCACTCTCACCAGCCAGCTGGTAATGGTGTTTGCGAATGTTGTTTAGTTTCTCATACTCATTCTTCAAGTCCTTCTCCATCTCAAGAATCAACACCTGTTAATTAAAACATTGCACTTTGATACAGGTACTAAATGTTGTGTCTATGTATGTATGTATGTGGATGTCTATGTGTGTATGTGGTCATGACCGATGCCAATGCCGTCTGATTAGCACGCAAAAAGCACCATTTGAGTATTGGGCCTCATGGATGCAGTGACAGGTGACCAACACTCCTGGTGATACACCATGTTTGTGTTGACCTGTCAAGCCGAGTGAGACCACAGTTGTGGCCGATGCTGGTGTCAGGTCAATGGCACATCACAAGCACCCATGACACTCTCGCAGTGGATGATGTTCGGAAGGGCATCCAGCAGTAGAAATCTTGCCAAATCAGATTGGAACCTGGTGCAGCTCTCTGGTTAACCAGTTTTCAGTGAAATTGTCCAACATAGGTGTAGAGTTATATACACATGTGTATATGAATATATGTATGTATATGCATGGGTGTATCATCATCTTCGTTTAGCGTCCGCTTTCCATGCTAGTGTGTGTGTGTGTGTGTGTGCGTGTGCAAATATGTGTGCATATATATGTATGTATGTGCATGAACAAATATGTGCATATATACACACACATACGTGGCTGTGTGGTAAGAAGTTTGTTTCCCAACCACATGGTTCTAGGTTCAGTCCCACAGTATGGTACCATAGGTAAGTGTCTTCTATGCACTGATCAAAACCTTGAGACATTGTGAGTGGATTTGGTCGATGGAAACTGTAAGAAGCTCGTCATGTACATATGTGTGTTAATGTCTACCTGTCCCCTACTCCTGGTTGACAACTGGTGTTGGTGTGTTTACATCCCTGTAACTTAGTGGTTTGGCAAAACAGATTGATAGATTAAGAACCAACATTTGAAGGATGTTTTTCACACATGGCATCAGCGATGACTGCAATTTCACACACACAACCATCGTCATTTAACGTTCCCCTTTCCATGCTGACTGCGGCTGGCTGGGCAGAAGACTGCACCGTGCTCTGCTGTTTGTTGTGGCATGTCTTGTACAGGTGGATGCTCTCTCTGCAGAGTGGACCAAGTGCTTTTTATGTGGCACCAGCTCTGGCAAGGTCAGCAAGTAACTTGCAAGAGAATGTGGCATTGAAGATGATCTTGTGCCAGATGACGATATGCCAGAGTGTGACATGAGAGTAGGGTGTGATTTGAGGGAGATTTGGCTGCTGTTTCTACAATGCCTAGCTACCATGTAGAGCTCTCCCTCATTGGCTCATACATACATAAGACTGTAGGGTGTGATTTGAGGGAGATTTGGCTGCTGTTTCTACCATGGAGAAGCTCTCTTGTTGATTTATTGTGGAAAGCAATTCCTCGGGGGTGGTCATTTACTCACCTTTATCTGCATTTCCTGCTTTTTGGTCTGATGTAAGTTTAGACTGGAAAAGTCCATTAAACCTGGGGAGAAGAAGTGATTAGAATGATTCCTTTTCTTGCCACCAGAGGGACACAGAGGGGACATTACAAGTTGAGAGATGGAGAACAGATTAGGGGACTTTATCAAGATAGATTGATACAAAGGGAACAGAAGGGACAGGTGGAGCAGAATTAACAAAATTTATTGAAACTTTTAAAGGTTTAAAGGAAGGCCAATAAGATTTTGGTGAGGGAGAGACAGAATGCCTAGGGTTAAAGAAAGATTGATGATGAAGGAAAAAATCAAAATACAAAAACAAACAAAACAAAAAACAAGAACAAAGAGCAGCAGGCAATCCCATGGTTTTTAGGTTCAGTCCCACTGCATGGCACACACACACACACAAGGTAAGCTAGCAGAATCGTTAGCATGTTGGACAAAATGCTTAGAGGTATTTCTTCTCTTTATTTTGAGAGTTCAAATCTTACTGAGGTCATCTTTTGCCTTTCATCTTTTCAGGGGTCATTCAAATAAAGAATCAGTCAAGTGTAGGGGTTCATGGAATCCCCTCAACAGACATTCCCCCATTCAGAGAGTGTTGCTATCTTGGTCACTTATACGTCACGGAAACCAGGTAAATGGCCTTATTGGTCAAAACGAACGAGAAAATATATCTGTGTGTGAGTGTAACTTAGCAGTATGGCAAAAGAGACCAATATAATAAGTACTAGACTTTACAGAAAAAACAAACAAACAAGTACTGGGGTCAATTCATTCAACTGAAACCCTACAAGCCAGTGCCCCAGCATGGCCATAGCAAAAGATAAAGAAAAATCAAAAGAATGAAAGAAAATCTTGTTCGACAAGATAAAAAGTCTTACTTCGTTCTTCGATAGCGTTTGCCCCTGTTTTAGCTGAACCAATCACTTTTCCGGCCGCTTGGTTGACCTTCTTTGAGGCATCGGTCAGTTCTGAGAGATGTTTGCTGTTGCGGTCAGCTTTGACCTTCGAAGCAACCACCAACTGGATTGTACTGGCAGCAATCTCTTTGGAATACACAATTAGTTCCTCAAATTTACCTTCACCCTGGACAACTTTATCAGCAGCCTCCCTGGAACAACAAATACACAGACAATTATGCATGTGTGTGAGTGTACATATGTGTATATATCATTATTATTATTACTATTAATATTAATCCATTTATTATTTCGTTCTTTCGCATGAGCCTGATGCCCAAACCCCTGAACCATGTGGTTAGCCGCATATATATGTATATATATACATATATATGTGTATGTGTGGTGTGTGTGTATACTTACATGGTGGCAGTAGCTCCCCATCCGACAGCCTTGGCAGCTGAGAGGAGTCCCTCAGTCCAGCGATGGTGTTTGTTGTAAAACTCTTTGGCTGATGAGGCACCCTGAAATAGAGAGGTTACGGTTAGGGTCAGGGATAAGGTAGTAGTTTATGTAGAGAGGGACGAGGAAGGAAAGAGAGTGGGAGGTGGTATAGTGAGAGAGAGAATAGAAGGGAAAGAAAAGAGAGGTAATAAGAGAAGGAAGTGGAAGAGCAAATGTGAAGGGGGGGGGGGAGAAAGAAAAACAGATTTAACTTCAATCCCCTGTCTCACCACTATTCTACAAATTGTGGGGCCATGTTGTCTTCCTTTATATTTTGAATTCAGTAAGTCCCTGGGGTCAATGTCATCAACCAAAATGTCTCCCACAAAATTTCACACTTTGGGACAATAATAAATAGAATTATTATTATTATTATTTTTACTATTATTGCCATGTTCTGAGTTCAAATTCTGCCAAGGTTACTTTGCCTTTCATCCTTTCAGGGTTGATAAATTAAGTACCAGTGAAACATTGGGGTCACCTACTCCAAACTTTCAGGCCTTGTGTCTTTAGTAGAAAGGATT
>NC_069010.1:9057593-9059509 GCF_001194135.2 Octopus bimaculoides
CAACTTCTGTTTTACCCTTCAAATTGCTGACCAGGAAACAAAATTGGAAAGAATTATTATTATTTTTTTTTTGACATTTGGCTAAGAAAAGCGACCCCAGTTAAAGAAAAAGAAACATGTAACTTACCCGTCCTTGGGCAACGATTTCTTTTTGTAAATCTCGAGATTTCTCAACAAGCACTTTTATAGCCTGGAAAATAAATAAACAAACAAATAATAACAACAACAAGAGCACCCAGAGAGGGCAAACCTCCCCCAGGGCAACACCAACGTCCTCTCAACAATTAGTCAGAGATGATTTTTTAAATGAGAATATCTGAAATAAATTTGACTGCTCTCACAAAGGAGAATACTAAAAATGAACCCAACCACTCTCAAAAATTAAGTAAAAAACAACCAGAAAGATAATCCAGGAAGAGGTGGACCCAGGAAGACCTGGGATGAGGTGCTGAAGCACAACCGTCATACATTAGGCCTCACCGAGGCAATGATTAGTGACCGAGACCTTTGGAAATATGCTGTGCGTGAGAAGACCCAGCAAGACAAGTGAGACCATAACCCATGGCCTTTGCCAGGGGTGTAACCAGCCCACTTATGCGTACCTTTCCTTCATTGGACACTAAACTCTGCTTGTGAAGACCTGTTGGGGCAAGTGAAATCGAAATTGAACCAAATACGACGAATGGCACTGCTAACAACACCATCCGAGCATGACCATTGCCAGAACAGCTGCCTGGCTCCCATGCCGGCGGCACGTTAAAAAACACCATTTGAGCAGGATCGTTACCAGCATTGCCTCACTGCTGACTGACTCCTGTGCAAGTGGCACATAAAAAACACCATTTTGAGTGTGGCCGTTGCCAGTACCGCCTGACTGGCCCTTGTGCCGGTGGCATGTAAAAGCACCCACTGCACTCTCAGAGTGGTTGGCGTTAGGAAGGGCATCCAGCTGTAGAAACTCTGCCAGATCAGATTGGAGCCTGGTGTAGCCATCTGGTTCACCAGTCATCAGTCAAACCGTCCAACCCATGCTAGCATGGAAAGCGGACGTTAAACGCCGATGATGATATATATATATATATATATATATATATGTATATACACATCTATATTTAATATATATATATAAAAGGTATGAATTTTTGCATAATCATTCATGATGGATCTTCCAAAAGAGAGACAAAAGCACAAAATAAATCGTTTTTATCCACAAATGCTGACTACTTCCTTTTCCTAACACAGTCTGTGCACCCCTTCAAAAAATCTACACACATGCAAAGATGGGTGTGTATAGACTTCAACAAAGATCGAAACACTAATGATAACAACAACAGTAAAGGCAGCTGAATGCCTTCCTCACCTGCATCAGGCCTGTGCATGCATCAAGAATACTTTCGTTGACCTCCAGATTTAAACCAGTTGAGTCTTCCTGCGTTTTCTTCAACATTTCCTACAAAAGACGTCAATGGACACAGTTTACTATGAGCCAATGAGGGAGACCTCTGTATGGTAGCTAGACCTGATAGAAATAGCAGCCAAATCTCCCTCAAATCACACCCTACTCTCTTATGTACGGACAAGAAGGAGCCAGAACAACTCAAGTTATAAACTCATAGCCTTAACATAGATTTAAAATAACTAAATGATTTAAAATAAATAAATGATTTAACATAAATAAATGATTTAAATTAAATAATTTAAAATAAATAAATGATTTAAAATAAATAAATGATTTAAAATAAATTAAATGATTTAAAATAAATTAAATGATTTGAAATAAATTAAATGATTTAAAATAAATAAATGATTTAAAATAAATAAATGATTTAAAATAAATTAAATGATTTAAAATAAATTAAATGATTTAAAATAAATTAAATGATTTGAAATAAATTAAATGATTTAAAATAAATAAA
>NC_069010.1:9060022-9067770 GCF_001194135.2 Octopus bimaculoides
AATAATTTAAAATAAATAAATGATTTAAAATAAATAAATGATTTAAAATAAATTAAATGATTTAAAATAAATATTTTAATTGTTTTTCCTTAGACTCTTGGCAAAGACACTCTGTGTCTGGCCTTGTCACAAACACACTCTTTCTTTCTTTCTCTCTCCTTCACGTGCGTTCGGCACAGCTATGACTTCGCCATGGCAACAGACTTCAAAACTGGTAAAAGTTTCCAGCTATACGTGGGTGCCTCAGAGACAAAAAATTTGACCAAAATGCTGGGTTATAACGAATCTCCTCCTAAAATTGGAGCGACATGTGTGCTAATTTGTAGACGTGCATAAAGTCCATTCACGTATACACACACATCTCCACTATTATAGATATGATTATAAGAAGATATATGTACCACATGACATCAAGGCAAGCAGACAACAACACACACTTACACATACATGAAGAGCTTCTTTCAGTTTCCATCCATCAAATCCATTCTCAAGCCTGAGGCTATAGTAGATGACACTTGCCAAGGTGCCACAGTGGGACTGAACCCAGAACCATGTGAGTGGAAAGGGAAGCATATTTCCTACGGCACAGTCACACCTGGTAAACAAAAGCAGCAACCTACCTCAATTTTACTGGCTGCAAGATCGATGGCGCTTGTAGTGAGTTGCATCTCTGATTCAACCATGTCTCCAATCTCCTTGTCTTTCACATCGGCAATCTTTGGCAACAGCGTCTCAGCACAAGACTGCATCTTCTTGACATTTTCTAAGACTACATCAAACTGCGCCAACACAGAGTTCTCATCTGCAACAAGCACACAAAATGGATATAATTTAATGCGTGGTGGCCTTGGGGGGAGAGCAAAAACATGTATTGAGACAAATTTCCTGACCAGGAGTTTGCATTGGGCAGAAGAAGGCACAGGTGGAAGACACCTTCGTCTACCTTGGCAGCTTGGTTCACTGCAAACAAGATAGGGTGAGGGAGCTTCATTGCAGAATGGGAAACATATCAGCAGAATTCAATTAGTTTAGTAAAACCCGGAAGAGCAAGAAATCTTCTCTGAAAGCCATATTGTGGTTCTGCAAATCTAACAAACTCTCTCCTCTTGCATATGGCTGTGAAACAAGGCAGCTGAAAAGCATCCCCAGAAAAAGAAACTGGATGCATTTGGAAGTAAAGGCTTCTGGAAAATACTAAGCATCAAATATAAGGACTTTATCAGCATGTGATTGATGCCAGGACCGCCTGACTGGCCCCCCCCCCATGCTGGTGGCACGTTAAAAGGGGTCAATGCCAGTAGCCCCTGGCTAGCTCCCGTGCCAGAGGCATGTAAAAAGTACTATCGAAACGTGATCGATGCCGGGCCTGCCTGACAGGCTCCTGTGCCGGTGGCACATACAAAGTACCCACTACACTCTTGGAAAGGTAGATCAGATTGGTGCCTGGTGCAGCCATCCGGTTCACCAGACCTCAGTCAAACCGTCCAACCCATGCCAGCATGGAATATGGACATTAGACGATGATGATGATGATGATGAAGAGGTCACAAGAAGATCAGCCCAATGCCTAGCAACCATCACCATCTGCAAATACCAACAGAGTTGGCTGGAACATGTAAGATTTCCGACTATCAACACTCAATCCTTAAATAGAACCCTTAGAGGCAACAGTAGAGGGGACATCCTAAGAGGAACTGGCATCAAATGATGGACAGGGACCTTGCACTGAGGGAGGCTGTCGAATGACCCAGCTGGAGTACTTTGACTGCCTCATGGGCCACCCAATATGGGAGCATTGAAGTAAGTTCTAAAGGGGAGTAGTTGGAGGATAGAGTCCCATGGCTGGCAAGTGAAAAACAAAGAAAAAAGGAGGAGGGAGTGGTCCTTGAATCAAAAACTGTGGTCTTCCCAAGGGTCAAGGGGATGGTGTGAAACGTGACAATGAGAACAAATACAGTCTATTCCATCAAACAGGGTTCCATACAGTTTCCTTCTCTCTCTAATATAAGATTTAGATTGACTAGAATGTACGACAGAAGCTGCTCAATCATTGAGACTGAACCTGGGTCCCATTTAACACAGGGCTGAAGTGAAGGTCTTAACCACATGGCCAGGCACAGGAGTTTTTTTTTACAGGTGAATAATGTTAGTGTACAACATTAGTTTCAATCTTCTGATATATATAAGGGGAGGCAACATCAGATAGGCTTCAGCCATATTCTGACCTCCTCAGTGAACCACAGCCTTCACTGTGCTTCACAATGTGTGAAAACTGCTAAATATTATACATTTGTGTGTGTGTGTGTGCACGTATGTTTGTAGTAGTAGTAGTAGTAGTAGTTCACATGTCTGTAGAAGCATATTCAAACTTGATAAACTAAGTTTGTTTGATGAGTGTTGCTATTAAATAATATATATATATATATATATATATATATATGTGTGTGTGTGTGTATATATACACACACACACACATACACACTGATGGAGTCACAAGCACTTTCGCAAACATATACACACAACAGAACTTCTGCCTACCAAATTCACTCGCAGGGCTTTGGGTGCCCAAGTCTACAGTTGAAGATAGTCACTCAAAGTGCTATGCAGTGAGACTGAACCTAGAACCATGTAATTGAGAATCAAGCTTCCTAACCATACAGCCACATATGTGTGTGTGTACAGGCTTCCATACAGTTTCCATCTACCAAATTCACTCACAAGGCATTAGCCAGCCTAAGGCTATAGGGAGGAGACACTTGCCCAAGGTGTCATGCAGGGCGACTGAACCAGGAGCCATGTCGGTGCAGAGTAAGATTCTTAACCATAGAGCCATGCTGGTATTTATTGAAAAAAACCCAAATAAAAAATAACGACAGGATAGTCATGGCTGGAGAGGGGGAGAGAGAGGGAGCGGGTGGAAGGCAAAACGTTCACTTACCTTTCTCTACTTGGGTTAAGGCTTTCATACTTTCTTCAATTGTGTTCTTACAAGTCATGTTTAATTCTGAAGAAAGAAACAAAATGAAAATACAAAATAGAAACAAACAAAAAATACACAAAAACCAAATTCGTTTTCATTAAAAACTCATCCTTGCCCCCCCCCCTCTCTTCAACCATTCATCGCTCTTTCTTGCCTTCTCCTGCAAAAACCCCACCTAACAACTCATTGTTTCTCTTTCACCATTCTCCTTGTCATCACCACTCTACTGCTCCCTTCCTACTATGACAAACCACCCTCACACCTCATTACCACTTCCCAGCACCTCCCAATGATTCCTCGAGGGAGATTTGACTGCTATTTCTAGCAGGTCTCCCTCACAAACCTCTTCTGCCCCCGCCCCCAGGGCCTTTCTCTTTTCCCATACTTCATCCCTCTCTACTCCTTCTTCTCCTAACATAGGTGCTCCACCTGCAAGCTGCATGGCAACTTCAGAAAGCACCCAAGTCACCCTGAAGTTGCAGAAACCCTGCCAAGTGCAGCACTGCACTTGGATGCAGTCCTTCATGCCATTGGATCTTGTCAAACTGTCCAACATGAAACATGGACACTAGATGATGATGATGAAGACCACCACACAGCCGCTTACCTTCACCAGCACTCAGCTGGGCCGAGTGAGACGTTGCTAAACCATACTGGACTGAGTCGGAAAGTCGGTGAGAAAAATCAACCATTGAAGTGATTAAGTCTTGAATAGCTGCAAGAGAGAGAGAGAGAGAGACTGTGAGAGAGAGGGAGACTGTGAGAGAGTGAGTTGGGAGAGGGAGACTGTGAGAGAGTGAGGTGGGAGAGAGAGGGAGACTGTGAGAGAGTGAGGTGGGAGAGAGAGAGAGAGGGAGACTGTGAGAGAGAGGGAGACTGTGAGAGAGAGAGACTGTTAGAGAGTGAGGTGGGAGAGAGGAAGAGAGAGACTGAGAGGGAGAGAGGTGGGGTAAAACTGGTAACTGAACATGAAAACAAACATTTATACACACACACATATATATATATATATATACGTATGTATATAAAATGTGTGCTGTATATGTGTGTGTGTAGATATGAATGCAAACAACAAAGAGGAGAAAAGTAACAAAGAACTTACAAATTGGATTAGATTTGTAATTCTGAAACGAGTTCCCTAATTTCTCCAAACACTCGTAAACAGGTAATATTCGGTCCAATAAATAATCTAAAATACAAGGAAAATGTAATTAAGCATATTCATTAGCAATAGTAGTAGTAGTAGTAGTAGTAACATCATGCAAATTTATGCGCTTCCAACTATGGCCATCAATACTGTACCCAAGTGAACAGAGTCCAATAGATTTGATGATTTTTCTCAGAAATATTTTATTTTTAGAAAGCCGCACTGAGTTCCTCTGAAAGACCACACTCAGTCCTTTAAAAGACCTGCACTCAGACCCGTCAAAGGCAGCACTCAGACTCGCCAAAGCCTGCATTCAGACCAGCCACAGCTCACACTCAGACCTGCCAAAGCCTACACTTAAGCCTTTAGAAAACCCCTGCAAGCAAACCTCCAATGGCCACATCCAGACCCTTTGATCGCTCTATTCTTACTCAGCAAAGGTCAAACAGACGTTCAAACTGTCCCGGCCTCTGTCTTTCCTTTGGAGATCTGCAAGCCCCCACCCTCACCACCATCACCACCACCACCCATACACACAGTCGTGCCTCACTGGTAACTTACCTGCTGAGCAACCTACAGTCAGGTGGAGAAGATTGTCTGATTGTTCTGTGGCATCCAAGAGAATGGAGTTGCATTGCTTGACACAGCTTTCTGAAAATGCAAAACAGCAGAAGGACAAACGGTTAGTGTTAGCATCATCATCATCATCATCATCATCATGTTTTCACTGACGACATCAGTTGAATGGTTTGACAGTAGTTGGCTCCAATTGTCTGTTTTGGCCGGGTTTCTACAGCTGGATGCCCTTCCTAATGCCAACCACTTCACAGAATGTCTGCTGGGTGCTTTTTACATTTAGAAAAATAAAGATGACAAAATAAGGCAGACGTTCTCAAGAATGGGCAGTACCTTCTTCAAACAGGCACCGAGCATGGCAAAAGAGGGGGGGGGGCGTTAGGCCTTAACAGGTAGTTAGGTAACATAACATAGTAAATTTTACCTATAGCAGTAATTATACATAATTAAGACTAGTAACAGTCATTAAAATGAAATGGGACCTCATCAGGCTCGGGGAAGTGATTAACTTGCAATGGATAAATGTGAAAATGACAACTTTTGTCTTTGTGAATTTCTTAATTCTTTCACGGTTAAACTTAGACAATCCATTCTGAGAGTAAAATCTATAAATTGTATTCTATGGTTGGTAAGTTGAGTTGTGATACCTCACTCACCACTTTAGTGGGTGTCAGGCATAGCAACGACTTAAAATGGGGCCGATACAAGGAAAAGGTTGAGAACCATTGATTTAAGTTTTCATATAAAGGGGTCGGACAAAATAATGGGGACACTTAGCATCGTAATTTTGAAATATCTATAAAAATTGTCAAAAGCATGTCCAATTTTATGTTTTTTGATTTATTATTAGTGTTGCTTAATATATTAGACTGGATCAACATGAAATGAAGTGTTCTGCTCCAGGGGCCAAATGTGCTGCCGGGTCTGGGAATAGAAGTAAAGGCTTTGTGATCAGGGGTTCAATATCCTAGGTCACTAAGCCAGGTTTTGTGACAATAAAAAGAGTCATGGATCTGAAAAAAATAAAGTGAGAAGATAAAAGAGAGAACAATGGGGGAAGAGAGAGCAAACATTAAAACAAACCAATGATTCCTTACCCAGAAGTAATTGGTAGAGTTTGTTGAGGGCTGCTTCATGTTCATTGTCACTGGTTTTTTTCTCTGTCAATAACTCTTCATATTTCCTCTCCATCTCCTCTTTATTTTTCGTATAATTCTCCTCTGCTGTCTGCTGTGTACCTTGGCTGCTCTTCAGTTGCGTTTCAACCACTTCCATTTCCTTCTTCAATGTTTCCTTGGCAACCACCATCTCTTTAGTTTTCTCTTCCAATTCATTCTGCAAACAGCTCACTTGCTTCTGCAGTTTCTCCGCCGTTTCATCTTTCTCGGCTTTCGTCGCCTGCAGGCTTTCCTCCAGTGCGATGCTGCTTGAACGGACATCTTTAAGATCCGTCTCCAGCTGCAGCTTCTGGGCTTTGATTAATTCGATTTCCTTGGTTAACTCCTGTTGGTCAGAGTGCAGAGAAAAAGGAAAGATGCATAAACAGAAGAGCACTCAATGCAACAGAGCAGGGGTCGTTTGTCATCCCTCGACGATTCCTGCTTTGTCTCCCATCACAAATCTGATCGACTCTCCCATCAAAGAGGAAAGTGAACAACCTCCATAGTATGATTTTAAACTGCATCTGGTAGCAGAACCCTGATTTGGGAGTTTAAAAGTTTTCAGGAGTGTGGGACCGGGCTTCAGCACATATTGTACCCAGCCCTTCTCTGACCTACAGGGCCCCAGCTATGGGTTGATTAGCAGGTTATGGAAGAAACCCTGGGCACAAACCCTCACTGCTTTGTGAGTGCCTTGGGAAAGGAGAAAAGTTGAGGAATCGAGCTGGACAGCAAATCAAGGAGTGAAGTTCTTCAAGTGGTCTGGTTGCCGTTTTTGACACCCTTCCAGTAACTCCAGCCCCATAACGCAATCCACTTAACAGAAGGTCACTCTAGTGTAAAGCCTACAACTTGCTGAGCAGTGCAGCCATCTTAAATCACTGAGCCCCTTTAGTCAGACGTCCAAATCTAAAGAATGGGAACAGATCAAGCAAACTGACTCTGAGGAAGCTCAGTGGCATCAGGGGCTGTTCTTCCAGAGGATCTTTGGACACGAAGAAACTGCCATCATCAGTGAAGGATTTAGGATGCAGATCACAGAGAGGGAGACCCTTTAATTAAGTCTTAATGGTTCGATTATTTAAGGATCACAAAAATTAGCATTTAATGAAGACAAAGATTTGAGAATAATTCATCAGAGGTTAAATGTGTTCCACGAATTGTGTCTACACAAAATACTGAAAACCACCGACAGGGACAGAACCGGGAACTGGGAAGTTCTGGAAGAACCAGACTGAGGAGCTTGAAGGAGAAAGAAGAGTGAAAGTTCAAGGTTGTGTCTTCTGACAATTATACAATAGGGACCACGAGAGGGAGAAAGGACAAAGAGAAGAAGACAGAATGCTGTAGCTTCAAAGATGTGAAACAACAACATAACAGCACCTGGGAAGAATGAAGACCAAAGACAGGTTTAGAGTAGGAATGAGGGAGAAAGGAAGCAAAGGGAAAGGCAAAGGGACATGGTAGACCCCCTAGAAAGATCTGAATCAATTTAGAAGCACCTGGAAAGATGCAGGAGGCTGTGAGAAGAATGAAGAGCCAAGAACGGGTACGAAAAAAAGAGCTGGGAAGACACCAGCAGCAAAGATGAAAAGCAGAGACTGAAGAGGTCTCAGTGGATGATGTAGCGACCAAGTGTAGAGGAAAGGAGCCAAGGCTAACGACAGACTGTATTAAGGGTCACAAAGAGGGGAGAAAAAACCTTTAATGAAGCCTAAATAAATTTAATGGGTTTAGCTTGGGAGGAGTGGTGGTGGTGGTGATGGTGGTCAGCATTTTACTAGACAGCCCAAGGGGTCAGAAATAGAATGTAAAAGTGAAGGGTTAGGGGGTAAGGGTAAAAAAAACATCCATGTCCCTCGCTCCCCCTGCCCCCCCGCCCCCT
>NC_069010.1:9068033-9073194 GCF_001194135.2 Octopus bimaculoides
GGAGGGTGAGTGGTTGCCTTGGAAAGCAGTAGCAGCCTGTCCCCAAGAGTATGCATGAGAAAGGAGAGAGAGAGAGAGAGAGAGAGAGAGAGATACATGTATGCATATAGGTATATAGATATGTAGATATAGACATATATATATATATGTGTGTGTAGAGAGAGAGAGGGGGAGAGAGAGAGAGAGAAAGAGTGAAGGAGAGAAAGAGAGGTGAAGAGAAATAGAGTGAAGAAAAGAGAGGGGGAGAGAAGACACACACACACACACATGCATAGGGGTGGGAGCCATAGACATTATTATTATTATTATTATTATTGACTCAGGCCAGTGACATTATGCAAATGAGTGTAGCCATTCCAGGTGAAGTCTAGTTTGTGGCTGAGCTGCACAGGAACCCTTTAGTTCCAAGGAACGGGGAGAGGGTGTTAGGGGAAACTCCTAGAAATCATTCGAAGGGATCCACAATTGAGTGGAATTTGCAGCTTAATTTTACTCAACCTAAGACAACCCTCCTGGGCCAAACAACTGCAGGATTGACAGGTTAATAACTCTTTCTCAATTCCACGAGTGGTGGCAAAGGTAAAGGTTACCTTCTCGGGGACACACGGATTCCCATCAATACAACTACTAGTGTGTGTGTATGTGTTCGTACACCATTTGTCAAAACACGGTGGACCGCTGGTTTACAAATCCAACCTTGCCCCTGGCAGAGTCCAACCGGGAATGGCATTGCATTTGTACAGGTCCCTGCTTAGCACTGCCACCTCGTAATATATTTGGTGTTTACTTTATTTTCTGGTATTTTATTGCTACATCCATTGGAGGGTGTATACATTTCCAGAATCACGTATGTATATGTACAAATATATATGTATACACACAATATCAAACCCTGGCACTGGTTAAAATGGGCAATATGATAAAAGTGACACCCTCACATCTGTTAGTATTTTTTGACAACGTGAGGTAATTTATACCTCCACCCCACCACATATATATATATATATATATATATATATATATATATGTAGAGAGAGAGAAATAGGGGACACACACATACATTACATACACAAAGAGAGAGGTAAAGAGAGAGAGAGGCCTTGAAATGCAATAAATAGGTCTACAGATATACGGACAGACATGTATGTAAAAGTACACATGGCCCCCAAACGAGGAGAAGAATAATAACAGTTGTTAAGCATTTTGTTACTTTGCTATGACAGACACGAGCCTTGAACCGACGACAAAACAACAACCAATAATAATAATAATAATAATAATAATAAAGATGATGATGATGGCATTGTCAACTACAATGAAAACTGCATGCTCCACAAGACGGTATTTTGTTGCATGCAACGAACAACAAAGTGACAGGAATCAGAGAAAATGGAGAAAAGACAACCATGCAAGATAGAAATATGAGGACATTGCAAAAGATTCCAAGATTTTCTACTGAAAGGAAGAGACAACAATGATGACATCAAGAAGGAAAAAGACAAAAGACTTTTTGGGGAGTTTCGTTTTCAAAAAGACTATCTTTCTTTCTTTTTTGGTTTCTGGTGATGCTGGGACTAATTACGATTACCTATCATTGACCATCCCTGGCTGGAAGGCCTGGACCATTGGGCAAGCAACCTCATGTCTACATGTCTGTCTGTCCAGTAAGATGTCCACATCTGTGTCTCTCTCTCAGATATCCATGTGTCCAGCTGTCAAATGTCTTTGCGTCTCTGTTCAACCAAATGCTCATGTCTGTCTGTCTGTCCAGTTAGATGGCCACATTTGTCATAGTGTTCTACCAGATGTCCATAAGTGCCTCTCCAACCATTTATGGTGCGCCCCCTCCACAGTCCCTGCCCCCACCCACCCACGTCATCAATGATGGCCTAGAGAAGCCCAAACGATGTCTACCCTCAATAATTGGTAAACAGAGGCATGGTTAAGCTGCCGGGTGGACGGAGGATGGGGGGAGGGGGAAGATGAATGACAGGTGGACGGAGGTCATAGGCGACAGAGGACGGGGAGGAAGGAGGTGGGGGAGGAGGAGGAAGAGGAAACAGGACCAACAAAAAAACAAAAAAAAAATAAAAAAAGAAAGGGATAACAAACCTGACAAGATTTCTCCAGTTGTGAACGTTGCTGAGTGGAAGATTGCAGCTGGAGGGAGACTTGGTCAGCCTTGGCCTGGGTGGTCACCTCAAGCTGTTTCTGCTCTTCACGGACACTGTCCAGCTCACTGTTTGTCTTCTACTAGGTTCAAGGTTTCAAATCACACCCAGGGCAGAACGCAGTGGGTCAAAGCATGCAAGGTGGACCCAGAGGTTAAATTGGGAGGCGAATGGTGGCGGTGGGAGAGGTCGGGGGTGAAGGGTAGAAAAAAGAAAAACAAAATAAAAAACAACAAATTAAAAAAAAAATTAAACAAAATATCACAAACAAAAACAAAAATGTAGTTGGAGGAGGAGGAGGGAATCAGAAGTGGAGGTTGTTTAGCCCTAGGTTAGTCATGATCCAATAGAGCTATGATCAATGCTGTTCCAACCGTGACCACCCTGTTGTTATGTGCAGGGAATCACATCATTCAAAGAAGGAATCCTTCTTTTTAAAGTTTGAAGGAGATTTTGGCTGCTATTTCTAAAAGGCTGAATATGCAAGTAGAAAACTTGCTATTTGATTGAGTAAAGGTCAGCCGGCCACGACGCTTCCAGCTTTTTCTTCATCCCAAATGTGTCCGTTTAAAAGATGACCATGGCTGCGTGGTAAGAAGTTTGCTTTCCAGCCACATGGTTCTGGGTTCAGTCCCACTGCGTGGCACCTTGGGCAAGTGTCTTCTACTATAGCCTCTGGCCGACCAAAGCCTTGAGAATAGCTTTGGTAGACGGAAACTGAAAGAAGCCTGTTGTATAATAATATAATATATGTATGTATATCTATGTGTGTGTGTTTGTCCTCCATCATCACTTGGCAACTAGTATTGGTGTGTTGAGGTACCTGTAACTTAGCGGTTCAGCAAAAGAGACCAATAGAATGAGTACTAGGCTTCAATTTGTCCAACTAAAAAGCCTCAGTCAAGTAAGAGAGAAGGTGATACTTGCAGCAGGTTTGACTGTTGTTTCTAGCAGGTTGTATTTGTGTTACCTTCAGTGGTGTGCAATGTTGGCTTTTGTTTAGGTCCAGGTGAACCCTGAAAGAACCGGGCCAGGGGAGAGGGGACACAGTGTCAAAACATGGTAGGGGGCAGCAGTTACAAAGGATGGTACAGACATTGTGTAGGGGGGAGGGGCATGTGGGGAGGGAGGGTGCAGTCTGTGACAACAAACATCAAACACAACAACAAGATGCAAGGAAATTGGAAAACAAGCAGAAGTCTAAATTGGATTTTACTAACGAGCATACATAATTAATTACAACAACAAGAATAGTTAAAATATGGAAAAAATATCAAAAAAAGTTCCTCACCTTAATACTTACCTCCTGAGAGATCTAAGAGACCAATCTATACATACATACATACATACATACATCATCATCATCGTTTTACATCTGCTTTCCATGCTGGTATGGGTGGGACGGTCTGACAGAGGACTGGCAAGGCAGGAGGCTGCACCAGGCTCCAATCTGATTTGGCAAAGTTTCTACGGCTGGAAGCCTTTCCTAACGCCAACCACTCCGAGAGTGTAGTGGGTGCTTTTACGTGCCACCGGCACAGAAGCGAGTTGGGGGGGGGGGGCACTGGGATTGACCATGTTTCGATGGTGCTTTTTACGTGCCACCCAATGGCACAGGAGCTAGTCAGGGAGCACTGGCATCAACCACGTTCGGACGGGGCTTTTGACATGCATTGATTCATGCTTGAATGGCGCTTATTACGTGCCACCAGCAAGGGTGCCAGTCTGGCAGCACTGGCACCAGCCATTGTGATTTCAATATGCACACACACACACATATATACACATATATATACGTATATATATGTATATACACACACACACTATTGTATATAAGTCAGATTATTTTTCACATGATTTTAAGTGAAAGAAAAACTGGGATGCTACAACTTACCCGTCATGGGGCAACGCAATAATAATTATGGAGACCAAAAACATTTTGTAAATTAAGAGTGTCATTTATATCATCTGATACTCAGTCAGTTATGATAACGAGGGTTCCAATCAATGGAATTGCTTGGTTGTGAAATTAATGTACTGAGCACTCGACAGACACACGTCTCCTCAAAGTAGTTCTCAGGGAGATTCAGCATGAAACAGAACGTGACAGGGCTGGGCCCTTTCAATGCAGCTGCACCTCACTTTTTGCCAGTTGAATGTGCTGCCGGATATTGTAGTCATGGTCTTACAATCATCAGCTAAACAGACATTAAATGATGATGATGATGATGATGATGCTGGTGGTGATGGCACATCCATCCATATGTCCAGTGCTGTGTCCTGAAAATTCTGCCATAATATAAAGATCCGCAAGAAAAACCTGTTTTTGGCTGCAACTTTCGTTTTCGACAGAACTCAAAGGGAAAACAGGATTTGTGTTGTAGAGTTCTACCTTATCCTAAAGAACTTTCTGGAATGTGAAGCATCCGTAATGCTGCAAGAGATTTCTGGGGGTGAAGTGGGGGTGTTCGGAAGAGCATCCACCTGAAGAAATCGGGGCTAAAGCAGACAGTAGAGTTTGGTGAAGTCCCCCCCCCACCCCCGGGTATTTACCAGTTCCTGTCAAACCATCATCCAACCCATGCCAGCATAGAAAACAGACTGATGATGACGATGGTAGCGATATAGTGTTCAGGTAAAATTCTGGCTAAGGACATCTATATATATAAAAATGAGAATGTGTGTGTGTCTGTCTGTCTGTCTGTCTGTGTGAATCCCTAAAACTCGAGAACTACGCAACCAATTTCATTCAAATTTTACACATGCCTTACTTAGGGTTCCAGTTGTGTTTTAGTCAAAAAAAATTTTAACTTCTTCCAGAGTTCGAGCCCACAGCAACATAATATCTCCTCCACTATTTAAGTATTACGTGTCAAAAGTGAAACAAAAACACTCATGTCAAATACTTTCACTTTAAAAATGAAACTATTCTACTAACTGAAACAATCACATTTCGATACTGTAATGACAGATACTTTCAGAGAGAGAGA
>NC_069010.1:9073837-9079525 GCF_001194135.2 Octopus bimaculoides
AATTGTCAAGTAAATGAGACGCATCTTTGCCTCCACTGATTCACTTGCAAAGTGTTAAGTAAAATTATTTCGTTGCAGACCTCCTTTGGGTCTTTTTATTATCACTGCGACACACATAGTCCCCAGGTGGTAACATTGATTTCAAGGCCCTCCTAGATGAGAGACTGGCATTCCACTTAATGTCTATGTTCCATGCTGGCATGGATTGGAGAGTTATTAATGTAGAAATATGGTATCGTAGCTACTAACAGTTGAGGGTTGCGTAGTCTAGACAGCGTTTTTAGATTTCATTATTCTCTTTAACCCGGGCAAAGCCGGGTATTTCTGCTAGTAATCAAATAAATACACACAAAAAGGGTTACTGTTGATTTACCACCTAAAACTCCAACTTGAACTGCAAAAACAATTGATAAGAAGAAGAATCCTTTCTACTATAGGGTCCAATGCTTGAAATTCAGGGGAAAGGGGCTCTTTGATTAGATCAAGCCCTCAAACCCAGACAGAGATGAAATCAAAGTTGATGTTGGTGTCACATGGACTCAGAACATAAAAGCAGAACAAATGTCGCTAAGCATTCTGTGCGACATGCTAACAGTTCTGGCTGCTCACTGCCTGAATAAGAATCATCTTTCCTACAAAAGGCACAAAGCCTGAAGTTTGGGGGGGAGGGGGACTAGTCAATTACATCGTTGCCCCCAGTCTTTCACTGGTCCCTAATTTATCAATCCCAAAAGGATGAAAGGCAAAGTCAACTTCGACAGAATCTGAAGACAGACAAAATGCAGCCAAGCATTTTGCCTGACATGCGAATGGGTCTGTCAGTTTGCCGCCTTAAATAATAATAATAATAATAATAATGATGATGATGATGATGATTTGGGTCGTACCTTTAATAACATGTCTTTTTCTTCTGTTAATTTCTTTTCGTCTTTCAACTGTTTGCTTACTTCCGCATGCTACAAAACAAATGACGAAAGCTTAATTGTAACGAGATGAACATTTTTTTTTTTATAAAGGCAGACTTGAACGTGGAGATGTTTAACTTATTTGTAAGAAATTCTGTCCCCTCTCCTTTTTTTCAGTTGTTAAACAATTAAAGATGTAGGATTGAGAGAGAGAAAGACAAAAAACACAGGGACTGTATATTTTGAGAATGACATTGTATGACAGGTGTGAGAGGCTGAATCTGGTCAGTTTGGACATAAAACAGATAGACATCCCTAGCCTTTTCTTTTCCCAAGGCATTCACAATACCCTTTGTCTCCCACAAGCAACAACATAGAACTTACGACTCTCAACAGGGTGACATGTTCCTCTCGTAGTTTGCCATAAATATCCTTCATCTTCTTGAATTTTTCTTCGTTTGCTTTCACCAATTCTGAAGAAAGAAATGGACAGAGTTAGAAAATGAGTGAAACGTGTGTGCATGTGATGTGAGGTCAAGGCAGGAATGTCTCTGACGATGGTTTCGCTGGATTAAGAAATGACTCGAGGCTAAACAACAAAACGTGCATTTCTCAACAAATTTTTAAAGTGATCTTTGCCCGGAGGAAACGTTATTATAGAATCCCTTCAGAAGTAAAATTATTACATTGTAGAACCAGTCTTATGTTGAAATATTCCCATAAATATAGAAAAACATTTGAATATTTCAATAGCAAATGACACCTTAATTATAATTGCTTCTTCTCTAATGATGTGATAAGCAAAATATTTCTAATTACTTTTTAGTATACATAAAACAGCTGGATAACTAAATATCACAACACAGAATGTTCATTTATTTTCTATTGACTGACATCAAAAGTTTAAATACAAAACTGGTTCTTTTTAGAATATTATATTTCTTCTGAACGGTAATTCATGGATTATTTCAGTTCACTTGGACAACAACAAGGTTCCAAAATGGACTTACTCTCAGAATCGTTTAGTTTATCTGCTGCTGGTAAGTTCGTCTTCATTTCCTCGAGTTCTTTCTTGATTAGCTCGTTTTCCTGACAAGAGACAGAATTAAAAAATAAAACACAAACAAAAAGTCAGAAGAAAATCAAATAAAGGGAAAGTTAAAAACGACACAGAGGTGGCCGGGTGGTCAGGAAGCTTGCATTGTAAGCATAAAGTCTTGGGTTCAGTCCCACTGCATGGCACTGTAGCGAAGTATCTTCTTCTATAACCTCAGGTCAACCAAAGCCTTGTGTGTGGATTTGATAGACGGAAACCAAATGAAGCCTGCTGGGTGAACTTATAATATATAACTGACAAATATGGAGAGAAAGAGACAGACAGAGAGATAGACAGTGATGGCTGGTTCATAGGGTTATCCATAGTTTTGTGTCCATAAAGCTCTAGGCTTTACATACGTACCCTTCTGCCCCACCCAACTTCAATAGGTGTACCTGAGACATAGCATGGAAAAACAGACATTAACTGGTGAGGATGAGCTCTGTAAAACTTTGCTGACATGGGTTGGAGAGTTTGACAGAATCTGATGGTCCCAAGGCCTGCATTGTACTCCAGTATTTATTTTGGCAGGGTTTGCTGCGCTGGGATGCTGGGCCTTACACCCACCGCTTTACAATGTGTTCTTGGTGCTTTTTTGTGTGGCGTCAGCACTAGTAAGGACACCAACTAACGTGCAGGAAGAGGGAAAATGAAAAGCTCCCTCGACTAAGTGAGGGAAGTATTTGAGGAAGTGGGGAAATTCCAGGTGTTGTCGGGGCTAAAACATGATAGAAGGGCAAGCTTCTTGCTATAGAGGAGATGCTTGGCCACCCACATTATATAAGGGTTGGTGGGAAGAAGAAAGATGGTAGTGATGGGATGCTTAAACATCCCATCTCGAGGTAGAGAAAAATGTGTCCCAGATGGCAGGGTCCTTACCTTCAAAGTATTATCAAGGGTTAGCTGTAACTCTGTTAGGATCTTATTTAGTTGCTCCTTCTCCTCCAGCAGGGGCTGAATTTTCATTTGTGCCTGAAACAACAAAAAAACATAGCAATATATATATCTATATATATACACCAATGTGTATTTGTGTGTATATGTGGATGTGTATGTATGTAAGCATGTGTAGATGTGGGATGTATAGACTCATGTGTGTGTGTGTGTGAAAACTATAGAGACAGGGCTTAGTTATTTCTTCACAGATTGAAAAAAGCAATTGACCGACCCCAGAGAAACAAGCAGCCAATCTGTCGATATAGACCACAAATCCAGCATCTACAGAGAATTGGAGATACTAATTTGCACACCATAAGTGTTAACACTTTATTCAGTATCCTGGGTCTGTCAACAAGGATCTCTGCCCACACAGTACCAAGTTATGTACGTCTGTAGGTCACAAACCTCATTTGCACAAAATCAATGTCGATGCCCCAAATGGATCAGACAGAGCCTGTCACCCAAGGAGGGTTTGCCCTTCTTCCTTGTGATCTTTGGACACAAAGAACTGCCATCATCACATCAGCATCAGATGTATATATATGTCCACTTCTGGGTTTCATTATTTGAATTGAAAACATCATCATCATCATCAACCCCTTGTGGCTGTTGTTTAAGATCAGTTTCCTCAGCACCACAAGATCTGCCCGTCACAGATCAGCCTGGTCAGCCACACACCCTCTGCTGCCATGGGAAATTATGTGCTACAGGTAGAACAGGATGAATGTCTTGCATCAACGCCGTCATCATTTCTGATGGGCCGTCATAAGCAATGTGTACCTGTAGGTGAGGATATGATGGTTCCGGGTTTAGTCCCACCGTGTGGTGCTTTGGGCAAATGTCTTCTACTATAGATTCGGGTTGACCAAAGACTTGTGAGTGGATTTGGTAGACGGAAACTGAGAGAAGCCCAATGTGTATGTGTGTGTGTACATTTGTCCACCACCACTTGGCAACCAGTGTTGGTGTGTTAATGTCCCTGTAACTTAGCAGTTCAGCAAAAGAAACAGATAGAATGAGTACCAGGCTTAAATAAATAAATAAAAATAAAAAAAGTACTCGAGGCAATTCATTCGACTGAAAATTCTTCAAGGCAGAGCCCCAGCATGGCCACAGTCTAAAGACTGAAACAATTAAAAGACGAAAGAGAAATTTGTGTGCGTGAGTACATACCTCTGTTTGCAGCCTCTCGATTTCCTCCCGGAGTTGTTGAATTTCTTTGTGGAGTTGCTCTATTATCATATCTCTGCAACAGACAGCAATTTAACTATTATCTCTGCAACCATGCAGAACATGGCCCTTCCCCAAAACCCACCTGGAACCTTTATTGCCCACTCACCCCTGCCACAACCATCACCTTAATGTCAACCCCCCCCCCCCATTCTAGACTGGAGAAATGAATACTTCCAGCCCCACCCAACCCCTCCACCACAGACACCACCTCACCAATAAATCAACTGCATTACAAAGCTAACAAAAGAGACTGCCAGAAATAGCAGGCAAATCTCCCTCAAATCACACCATAACGCCTTATCTATGCATGCATGAGCCAATGAGAGAGGCCTCTACATGTTAGCTAGACTTGGCAGAAACAGCAGTCAAATCTACCCTCAAATCACATTGTGTTCTCCAACATTTCAAAAATAAACAGATGCACCTCACTGAACAGTTTTCTCTGTCCAGACACTCTTCATTGGTACAATATCCAAAATAGTTAAATCATTAAAAACTGCAAGTGTCATGTCTACTAACGACGAGATTAAGCATTAAAAAAAGAAAACCATCAAATAAAATTATTTTGATTCAAGTAACAAATTTTGCAAAAATGATGGTATTTATCTACTTTTGAGATGCCTGTGTGTGTGTGTGTGTGTCTACACACACACACTAATACGAAACTAAGAATAAGTACTCAACACTGTCATCATCATCATCGTCGTTTAACGTCTGCTTTCCATGCTAGCATGGGTTGGACGATTTGACTGAGGACTGGTGAACCAGATGGCTACACCAGGCTCCAATCTGATCTGGCAGAGTTTCTACAGCTGGATGCCCTTCCTAACGCCAACCACTCCCATTGGTTGCCTTGTTAACCAACAAATACAAAATATATACACACGCACCTATGTGTATACACAAATGCGTGTACATACCTTTCATCAATCTGTGGTTGTCCATTGAAATTAAAACTATCCATACTGCCTTCACCAAAAGTTTCATCAAATTTGTCTGTTTCTTGCTGGAAAATGAAAGAAAAGATCATTAAACTAATTGCTTAGAGGCGAGGGGAGGGAGGAGAGAGAGAAAAAGAAGGAAAAAGGGGGGACAGAGAGAGAGAGAGATTTGCTGCTGTTTATAAAGAGAAAACCTGGGGTCAGTGGGACCGTTTTGTATTTAAGGGTAGCATCATTTTGGCGTCACATCTGTTTCCCACTCTTTGTTGAAACCCAACACTGCCAACCACTCTTTTGCTCATGTAATCTTACTCATCGCTTTCTGGGAGGGAAAAAAGATCATCTTTATTCTTATCATCATCATCATCATCAAGGCCGTGAGCTGAACGAAATGCTTGGCTACATTTTATTTTTACAGAGTTCAAATTCCACCAAAGTCTATCAGGAGGACTACTTTATGCTCACATATATTAAACACTAAATATACAAGCTTTCCCCTTCCCTTTCTTCCCATCTTTTTTATGTAACCCCACCACAATTTGGGGCATCATATGTACCCCTCATCTGATGTCCC
>NC_069010.1:9080188-9085276 GCF_001194135.2 Octopus bimaculoides
TATATATATATATGTATATATATATACACATCCCTGTAACTCTGACAAAAAGGATAGCAATGAAATAAGTACCAGATTTGAAAAAGCACAGGGGTCAATTTGTATGACTAGAACTGTTGAAGGCACTGCCCCAGCATGGCCGCAGCCCAATGACTGAAACAAATGGCAGACAAAAAATCAAGATTGAGATCCTTACATCTGGTAGAAGAGGGACTTGAACCAAGTTCTTGAAATACTGCAGGGTCCCACTTTGGTGATAAAACTGTTTCAAACTGGAAAACAACAAAGAAATCAGAAAAGAGAAGCAATTTAACAACATTATTATTATTATTATTATTATGTTCTGAGTTCAAATTCCACTGAGGTCAATTCTGCCTTTCACCCTTTCGGGGTCGATGAATTAAGTACCAGTTAAGTACTGGGGTCCATGTAATTGACTAGCTCCCTCCCCCAATTTTCAGGCCTTCTGCCTATGGTAAAAAGGATTATTATTATTATTATCATCCTCATCGTTATCCTAATTATTCAGGACAGCATCGTTAGCAGCATTTTGTCCATCTTTACGACTTGACTTCAAATTCTGCTGAGGTCGACTTTGCCTTTCATCGTTTTGGGGGTCGATAAATTAAGTACCAGTTATGCATTGGGGGTCAATGTAATTGACTTATCTCCTTGTAGAAAGGATTATTATTATTATTATTATGGTTAAGGTTGGACTAAATGTCAGACATGAGGTCCTCTTTGCCTTTCACCCCCTCCTGGGACTGATACTAAATAGCAGTTGTTTAACCCCAGGTCAGTCCTGATCCAGTTGGCCAATGATCAAACTTATCCCAGTCATGCATTACACTTTAGATACACCCCCCCCCCCAACTCATCTGTGTAAGTGTAAGACTTAGAGTGAGTGTGAGTGAGCATGCATGAGTGCAAGGGGGATCATGTGTAGTGTGTGTGAGTGCGAGCGAAAGTATGTGTAGTGTGTGTTGAGTGCGAGTGAAAGGGTATATAGTGAACGTGAGTGAGAGCTTGTGTTGAGAGCAAGTGAGAGCATGTATAGTATGTGTGAGTGAGAATGGGTTGAGTGTGAGTGGGGTAAAGTAAGTGAGAGTGACTTAGAGCATGCATGAGTGCTAGGGGGAGACTGTGTAAGTGAAAGCACATGTGAGTGTGAGTTAAAAAGCTTTTGTGAGCACAAATATGAGTGAGAGTGTGCATGAGTGTGAGTACAAGCTGAGTGTAAGTGAAAGCGTGTACTTACTGCCTGTATCCCGCAAGGAATCGATCTCTATGTCCAGAAAGTGTATCTGGCGGTAGACCTGCGGGGGAGGAGACAGGAACAGCAATGCATCATGGGAAAAATCACAATAACAAGCATAAATACAACAATTATCAGCCCCCTTCCTACCCTGACCATCACCACCAAACAGTAGCCTTAATGTCTGTCAGCGTAACAGCAAGAAATAGCAGCCACAATTCTGACCTAACGAAGGATAGAGTGAGTAGTGTGAAAATGAATCTGCCAAAAGACTAAAAGGTGGATGGTCATGGCTGGAAAAACCTTTGACCATTGCTAGAAATGTTTTGCAATATAGCTATGGCCCTTTGTTCTTCAGGGGTCAGCAAGGGAGGAAGGTCGAAATAATTACTAGCTTCTTTACCTCAAATTGAACACCTTTCACCTCGTTTGCAAATAACAATTATTATTATTATTACAGAATCGTTAGCACGCTGGGCAGAATTTTGTCTGCTTTTTTCATGCTCTGAGTTCAATTCCCGCTGACGTCAACTTTGCCTTTCATCCTTTAGGAGTCAATGAAATAAGTACCAGTTATGCACTGGGGTCAATGTAATTGACTTACTCCCTCCCCCAAACTTGCTGGCTTTGTGCCAAAATTTGAAACTATTATTATTATTGTTGTTCTTGTGATGAGCTGGCAGACTTATTAGCAAACCAAACCAAATGCTTAGCAGCATTTCTTCTAGTTTTACAAAGGTCAACCAACCTTTCATCCCTCTGAGGTCAATAAAATAAGGGACCTGTCAAGTTTCAGGGTTGAGAGGATCAACTACCTTCCTGCTTCTAAAATTGCTGACCTTCTGCCAAAGTTAGAGTAATTAGTGTTATTATTATTGTTGTTATTATTATTAATATTATTAAAGTGGCAAGCTGTTAGAGACATTAGCATGTTGGACAAAATATTTGGCAGCAATTCTTCTGACACATTACGTTTTGAGTTCAAATTCCGCTGAGGTCAAATTTGCCTTTCATCCTTTTGGGCTCTCCCCTAAATCTGCTGGCCCCGAGCCAAAATTTGAAACCAATCTTATCATTATGATTACATAATCAGAAGTGTGTGTGTGTGTGTGTGTCTTTCTTCTTCAAGAAAGACACACACACTTCCACCATATTGTTCAATAAACACACTCTTCTTCTTTTTGCGTATTTGCTTTGATGTAGAGTTCTGACAGTTTCCATAAATCGTCACTGAACTACAACTACCCATTGTCCACAGCGGTCATGGGTGAACCTCAAGTTATTTCTAGAAAGGAATCTGAAGGACACACGTAAGCATGCAGCTGCTGTCTCAGTTGCTAAGCAACTGTCCATCGATGAGGACGGGAATGAATATTCGTCAATTTTTGCCCTGAAGAAAGTTTTACTTTTTAAATACAAAATGCAATGTTGACTGCAAAATATGAATGAAGTTAAGAAATTGACTTTTATATAAATAAATTGATCTTTCTGTGTTCAAACTCTCCATTTTCTTATTAAAATTCTGTTCTCTTATATTGAATGGATGAAAACGGAATTTCATAAGTATTAACACTAATTAATGAAATCCAAGTTTATTAATCAATATGTACACTTGGATAAAATACATCCCTGTGAAGGGGTAATCTCTTTCCATTCAAAACTTTATGTGTGTGTGTGTGTGTGTGTGTGTGTGTGTGTGTATGTATGTGTGTGTATGAGAGTATATACATATATATGTGTGCATGTGTGTGTGTATATATAGGATTATATATACATGTATATGTGTGTGTGTGTGTGTGTGTATGCATGTACATATGTCTATATATGTGTGTGTGTGTATGTATATACACACACATATGCAATTTAATACATGAGTAAAAATCAAAGGAAAATCTTTGCAATGAAGAAACTGGAGTTGTTACTCATACTTACTTGAGTGAAGCTTGAAGAGTGACTTCACCAAATAGTCATAGAGCTGGCATGAGTCAAGTATACAGGGTATGAGTGGAGCGAGTCGACACTGGCCTGAGTTGGTCATAGAGTTTGACCGAGACATGTCTAGTGAGCCAAATACTGCAGATGGAGAGAGAGAGAGAGAGAGAGAGAGAGAGAGAAGATTATAGAAAGCAATGTCTTTAAATAGAAATGGAAGCCCTGCAAGAAATAGGCATTAAACCTCCCTCACATCCCACCATGAAACATTTCTAATAGTAGACCAGTCAAAGGAGTCCCGTGACAGTCTGGTGTCACATCCACGGAAAACAGGAATCCACAGAATCCAGCCGACAGCACAGGAAAGACCTTTCATCCTTTATGATATACATACATGATTTGTGCACACATAACATACATATATATATTGACCGTTGACTGAACACTATTCAATTCTTTTTCGCCGTGTTTTTCTCCTTGTCTCCGTATTCTTTCTGTTGAAGAGCGTAGCTCGAAACGTCAAAGACTTTCCGTATTCCCGAGCGTCATACTAATATATCCTTTTGTTATTTACACCACCTGTCCTCGTCTGTTGTTGTTATTTGTATATTCTCCCATATATATGTATATATATATATATATATATATACACACATATATATATACACATATATATATACATATATATATATACATACATACATATTTATATATGTATATATATATATATATATATATACACACATATATATATACACATATATATATACATATATATATATACATACATACATATTTATATATGTATATATATATATATATATGTATGTATGTATGTATGTATGTATATATAAAAGTGAGTTTGGAAGAATATATTATCTGAGCAGATATTGTATTTGCTCTCAGTGAAGTTCCAGTTAATGGCTAACCCCAACAATCAGTGTCTAACGTCTGTGGCTAGAATTACTTGTTATTCGCTCCGTGAATTCTTCCAATGGGTTTTTTTTACTCTACCCTTTGATGAATGGTAAAAATTGTCTACAACAATGAGTGGTCGTTGCAGCAGAAACCTGTGTAGGTCATTAAAATATGCTGCATATAATAGATATTTGGTGGATGCACAAGTCTCCAAGCTCTCCATTATTATGAATATATGTGTGTGTGTCACCTTGGTGTGTAGTGGTAGCCCTGCCTGTCAAGTGGGAGACTGAAGTTCAATTCCTCACTAGGGAAGCGAGTACACACTTTTTAATGTACAGGCATGGTTGTGTGCTAAGAAGCATCTCTTGAACCACATAGTTTTGGGTTCAATCCCACTGCACAGTATCCAATACACAATGCCAAGTAGCTGGCATTTAGAAAGACATCCAGTCATAGAAACCATTCCTAGTTAGATATTGGAGCCAGATGCAGTTACTGTCAAGAATATTCTCATTTAAGAATAATAAGTTTGTACTTTACAAAAACATAGAATAACCCTTCAGATTAATGTAAAATCTTTTTATCACAATTGAATATAAAAACAAACACACATGCATACGTGTGTGTGTGTGTGTTTGTGAGATAAAGAAAACAGACAAGATTCAGTGACTGCCCTGCCATTCCAGCTACGTACCTGCTTCCTGCAACACAAGGATCTCATCCAGGTAGTCAAGCATGTCACATGACACTTCAAAACTGCAATGAAACAGAAACGAGTCAAAAGGCAATTGATGGGAGGTCGTTTGGTAAATCAACATTTCACACACAAACACATACACTCATATATACATGTATATACATATATATATACACACACACACACACACGCATATGCATACACACATTCATATATATATATATATATATATATATATATATATATACATACATACATAGACACACATTCATATATATACACA
>NC_069010.1:9085286-9090087 GCF_001194135.2 Octopus bimaculoides
ATATATACATACATACATAGACACACATTCATATATATACACACACACACACACACACACATATATATACACACATACATACATATATATACTAGCTTAAACTCGACCAATATTTTTCAAGCAATGAACAATTTTCATCGAAACAATGATATAATTTGTCGACTTGGACCTCCATGCAAAGCTGCATTATAAACAACATGGCCACCACCATGGCCACCACATCTGCCATACACACACCATTCAGCCTTTTTGTGATAGTAATAGCATGAGCTGTAGTTGTGATAGAGGTGGAGGTGGCGTTGATGATGGTGGTGGTAGAGGTGGTGATAGCCGAGGCGGTCAGGGGTGACGGTGAAAGTAAGTGATGTTTACTGTACCTTAACGAGCACCTTCCCAGAAATTTAGGTGAGAAATGCTGTCCCTAAAAGTGTGCTAAGTGTCAAGAATCTCTACCAGGGTTGGTCCCTGTCACTCGAAGACACAACAATGGTGTTAAGCTAAGATTCCTGCCACCCTATTCGAAGAGGGGCCTTGCAAGTCTACCAAACAGCTGGAAGAGCATTGCAGAAAATGAAGGAGATTATATTTTAGATTAAAAAAGAACTTTGTTTATCTTAATTTTGAAAATAAAACAAGTATTAAAAAAAACGTGTTATTTATGGGATGACCCAACACACACGAGGTGATTTAGAAAGTAATGTAATTTCTATCGCACTACTTTTTGACTCAGCCATGTAAACACAAGGGTTGACTCACCCTCGTTAACAAGGGCTAAGTCAACAAGTTACTAATTAGTCGTTTACACTTACTAGTTATTTACATCAGCTCCAAAAATCTTATTGAATTGTTCGTCTGTCATGGTCAAGCTTCCAGGAATTCTAGGATTCTGAAGAATACAAGAGACGGAGTGAAATTGGCGCTAATGTTTCGAAGATCTGATCGAAAAATATTGGGACTGTTTCTATGGTAACAGAGCTAAAGTATGTAGAGTGAAGTCACTTGGCACAGGTTGACTGCATGCTCATCGAATTATAACATTCTCACTCCCTTCCATGGTTTATAGCAATGCTTGGAAGTAAAGTGTGTAGCGTGTGGTCGCTTCAAAAGGAAGATTGGGTTTCAGTTGTGTGCGATCTCTTTGTGTTGAGGAAGATGCAAACATTCTGAAAAACGGTCATGACGGGTGACAAGTGATGGGTTTAAGGCTACAATCCTTAAACCAAGGCTTGCTCTTCAAAGTGGAAGACCCCAACAAGATTTCAAGAGAATGCAATAAGGCAGCTGCTCGCTGTGCCAAGAGCAGAGTTGCTGGAGTGTTTCTGTCAATGGAAATGATCCTGGATAAAGCGTTTGGCTTCGAAGGAGATTAAATGCCAAATTGAGATGTTTGGTAGTTTTCTTTGTATGGCACCAGTCCGGATACTTTTTGATCAGAGCTTTTATAAGAAAAGGAACAACAAATAATTCTATGAGCAATGAGAGAGACAGACAGACAGACAGACAATAGATAAACAGAGAGGTTAAGTGTTGACATAATAGGGATACAGATAAATAAAAAGGAGAGGAGGTAAGGGTTAGATACCTTTTTGTGGAAAGAGAGTTTCTGAATTAGAAGCTTCGTATACGCAGCTATCAGCCGTCCGTATCCATCCTTTAGGTGACCCTGGAGGAGAGTCAAGGAACAAAACATAGAATCAAATACATCATCATTTGAATGTCTGCTTTACCATGCTGGCATGAGTTGAACGAGAAATAAAAGAGCGGGCAGCAGTCAGACTGGGTGCCCTTGCTGTCGCTAAACCTTAACCCCATGTCTTTCATTCACTGGAACTGACACAAAAATCACTGGGTTACAGGGGACAAGTTGAATGTCACTGCTGTTCAAGTGGGGACAATGTCGACACGTATGGTTCTCTGCAGAGAATATGTATGAGTGGCTGGATATAAGGATATGGGTTATGTGTGTGTGTATATATATATATATATATATATATATGTGTGTGTGTGTGTAGGGAAGAGGATTTGAAAGTGCAGAGGTCTTTTAAAGATGCCTGACTTGACCAGTTTCAATTTTTAAAAAAAAGATTTGTGTAGCCTTTGTGGTATTAAAGATTAATTAACAAAGAAGATGGATTGAAATCCAGTGATAAAGTGTTTGACGATGAAAAGTTAAATGAAAAGTAGAGGCTTTGTGCTTCAATAGTTTACATAAAGGGGTTCAAAACAGGCAGCAAAATAAGATCGTAATTGTTTGTAAGTTCATCAGAAATCATAATTGATAGAATTTGGTAGGAGAAAGTGTGTATTGCTTTGTCAAAAGTTCATCATAAATCACACACACACACACACAAGTGAGTGATCATAATTGAGTGATCATGATTAAGCAAATGGTTATGATTACGACATGACCATTGAAGTCAACAGCCACAAAGAGAAGGTCCCTGTCACTTGTCGACGAGGTAGTTTGCAAGAGGGTGTCATGGAATTGGTCTTTCAGCCCATCCGGTAACCCCAGTTGAGGAGCTTGGGCTAAGATGACAGTAGCTAGTCTAATCTTAAGTACACTGCAAAGGTAAATCCCCAAACTTTCTAAGCTGTTCTTACGGCTTTACTGTGTTCAAAATTTACTTTTGTTTGCAATATAGAAGACATTTTTTTTCACAATGAGATAAAAAAAAAAAACCAAGGCTGTCAAGATTTTAGAACATTTATAAATAAAAGGTTTCCAGGATATTTATTATATCCCTCCATTGGAGACTGTGTGAGAAAATGGTGAAGCAATAGTTTATTTAGATGAGAACAAAATATATATACACACACACACACACATATATATACCCACATGCATATATGTACAGATAATAATCATTTCATTATTTTTATTGTGTCTGTGTATTAGAGAGTTATTTGGCAGCTATTTCTAGCTTGCCAATTGATCAGTTAGCAGCCCCGCTGTTGGTGCCAACAAGATTGTCTGTGTGTCCTTTCCAGCTGGATCTAATCACAACCCCATACCCCAACTCCTGCCCAACCACCATCATTACAGTTTTATCAGCAGGAACCAGTGTGTACCAGTGAACTAACACCGTAGACACACACACACACATACATACAAACAGAAATAAACATTATATGTATATATATATATATATATATATATATATATATATATATATATATATATATATATATATATATATATATATACATATATTTGCGGAGATGTACTTGCATAGCAAGTGACCTGATCTGAGATCGTGTGCTGGAATGAAAACAATTGCAGCGTGGAAGGTGTTTATAAGCCATTTAAAATAACACAAAAGCCGTCAGATTCACTTCAACATTTAAATTTAATTTGTCCAAATATTTTCGTCGCTTTCAGACCGCGATGACCTGTTCACTGACAAAATTGTGCTGTATCTGAGAAAGTAACACTTAGTTCATGATATATACGTTCGTATGTATGTGTGTATCTATGTATGTATGTATGTTTGTCAGTGAACAGGTCATCGCGGTCTGAAAGCGACGAAAATATTTGGACAAATTAAATTTAAATGTTGAAGTGAATCTGACGGCCTTTGTGTTATTTTAAATGGCTTATAAACGCCTTCCACGCTACAATCGTTATATATATAGTGTGTGTGTATACAAGACACACTATATATATATAATATATATATAAACATGCATCATGAAAACAAAGACACCAATGTAGAATGGAGATCCCCCCCACACACACACATCCATGGAACTTACCCATAATTTTCCAATGTCCTTCAACAAAGAAATGTATTTCTGGGAATCCAAAATAACCTAAAAAAGAGAGAGAAAAATATTAACTTTGATTGGAATTGTCTTTTGGGTTTGTCTCATTCTGGCTTAAATCACTGGACTATCTCTTATCTTTAGGTTTGTTTCAGTGATCAGACTACGGTCATGCTGGGGCACTGCCTTGAAGAATTTTATTTGAGCATATCGACCCCAGAGCTTCTTTTTATTGGGTCATCCCATAAATAATGCAGTTTTTTCAATTCCATGAACTAAAAGTCAGAGGGGGACAGGATAAACTACCTGCATCAACTTGCTACAAAAGCAGATAGTAATTTTAGTTTGTGCTTATTCTTAGAGTAGGTTTTCAAGAGTGCAGTTCGATTTTAAGTTATTTTTTCAAAGCTGTAATGGAAGTGACAAAGGAGCATATTCAGCATATTTTGTTTTGTGAGTTCAATAAAGACAACAACGCAACAGAAAGTGCGACGAATATTAATGCAGTAAATGGGGATCGGACAATAAGTGTTAAGCCAGTGTCAACGGTGGTTCCAGAAACTACAGCCCTGAAGATGAGTTTCGTCCTCGAAGATCTGTAGAACAATGAGAACACCCTGCAAACTCTGGTGGAACAAAACCCCATCCTAACTGTTGCGGAACTAACAGAGAAGCTTGGATTTGGTCATTCAACCATTGATCAACGCTTGCGTGCCATCAGAAAACCGATTATCTTTAGTTTCAAGACAAAAGGTGTTCTTCCATCAGAATAATGCTTGACCACATACAGCAAGGATGGCATTCCAAAGGCTGGAGCAGTCTGAATGGGAAACAATGCCTCAACCGATATATTCACTGGACATTCCCCTATCTGATTATCATTTCTTCTGCATTCTTCAAAATCATTTGAACAGAAAGAATATGAATTCTGTAGACAAGGTCAGAACAGTACTGGGGGAGTATTTTGCATGAAGGACAAGTGAATTTTGGAAGAGGGGCCTTGCAAGTCTACCAGATAGATGGAAGAGCATTGCAG
>NC_069010.1:9090469-9092825 GCF_001194135.2 Octopus bimaculoides
CCCCCGTCCAACCACAAATCACACCCCTCCCCTACAATGCTACACACACACACACTGTAGATAAAGAGATTAATGGATAAACCCAGCTTAACATCTTATATTGTAAGCAGTCATAACTATGACATTGTAGTGGTGCATTGTGGGAGATGTGACTTCTCATGTAAACATGTGTGTGTGTGTATCAGCATATATAATTAATACAGGTAACAAGCTTGGTCGTCAGATCAAACGAATCGCTCCCAAGGTGCTGACAGACGGACAGTCAGTTGGAATAGGAGAGAATAGGGTGCCACAGAGTGGGAGAGAACCTAGAACCTGATGGTTGAAAGGGAGCTTCTGAAGCAGACCCCAAAAGACATGGGGACGTTGACTGGGAAAGCAGTCATCACAGATGTACCTGATCGGGGCTCAACCGGACATTTAAAAACAAAACAAACAGCATCACACAGACGCAGAGAGAGAGAGAGATAAAGTGCAACTTACATTAGCATGTCCTTCCCGGAGCAGCTTGTGCAGGACATGGAGAAACTTCCAGCAAATAATGGCATTTCCTTGAAGTGGAAGTTTAGATGTGGTCGCCCAAAAGACACCGGCACCGCTTTCATGAAACGTTCCGAGTATGGCACCTTAGAGGGGGAAACAGAACTAAGGAAAACAACGGCAAAGGTTTTAGAAACATGTGTATGAGATTTTGTTTTTTAATTGGGCTATGATTACAGGACTGTAATATATATGTGATATATATATATATATATATATATATATATATATATATATATATATACATTAAGTATAGATATATGTGTGAGATATATATATATATATATATATGTTACATAGTAGACATAACTAGATCATGTTCTCATCCATGTCTATACATGACGTTCAGTTTGTAATCCACGACCACATGAGAAAGGAGGAAATCATGGGAATAAATGTAATAACAGTAACTCCATTCTTCACTAATACATATACGTGTGTGTGTGTGTGTGTGTTCTGTATTGGTGGGTTAACAGGGCAACCAATGGCTTCATGTGAAAAGGTCTTCATAATTATCCAAACATAGCACATGGCACGCTTGAACAATTTTACATGAAACTAAAACATTACTCAATACATCTGGTAGAGAACAAATTTATTAGTCTTTAACAAGAACAGTATTGATAGTGACTTCGAAGTTTCAGCCAGTCAGGCCGTCATCACACACTATTTACTCCTGTGCAAGTTACACAATTTTATTGTTGATTTTATCAGGAAAAAAAAATCCCATCATGGGGCAGAGTTGAAATTATGAAGGGGAAAAAATTTTACATAAGATTTAACACTAAAAAGTGCAACTTACAGTAGGTATATATATATATATATATATATATATATATACACACACACGACTTATGTGTATCTAGTGAAGGCGAGTGGCTTAGTGGTTAGGGCCGTGAGTTTCAATTCCCGGCAACGTGTTGTGTCCTTGAGCAAGACACTTTATTTCACGCCGCTCCAGTCCACTCAGCTGGCAAAAATTAGTAGTACCTGTAATTTAAAAGGGGCCAGCCTTGTCCCATTCTATGTCACACTGACTCTCCCTGAGAACTACGTTAAGGGTACACGTGTCTGTGGAGTACTCAGCCACTTGCATGTTAATTTCACGAGCAGGCTGTTCCGTTCATCGTATCAGCTGGGACCCTCGACGTCGTAAGCGACAGAGTGCTCCAATGTGTGTATATATATATATATGCATGTATATGTACGTGTTTATATGTATGTGTAGGCGGGTGTAGGGGTGTGTGTGTGTATGTATATATATATATACACTCACACACATATATATATGTGTGTGTGTGTGTATGTGTGTGTGTTTGTGTGTAACAGAAAGCTCCAACGGCAACAAAAGGATACTTCGCACATGTTTTTCCTTGACTGGATGTACATTTGAATTGATAGCTTTGTTGATAGCAATTGACTGCAAAAAAGAAACAGACGAAGATGACGATGATAAAAATAATAATTAATTCGTTTTATTGGCCACAAGGGCTAATATCAATTAAAAACATGACAGGAAGAAGGTTAGAAAAGGTTTTGTCCGAAAAGGTAGGAAAGTTCGTCTAAACAGAGGAAGAAAACGGAGGAAGATATAATAAATAAGTAGAACTCCCAAAGGGGGAGGCGCTTCGAAAAAGGAAAGGTTACACGTGGAAAAACCTATAAAACCATGGGAGCCTGGTCAGAAAAAATAAGAAAGGGGTATAGAGCCTTTGCTCCTTTTACATTACCTTTTTTTCTACAGGTGTATTCTCAGAATTGGTCCGTTTAAACTGGCCATTCTTCCAACAGTCACCCATCTTTCAACGAATTTGCT
>NC_069010.1:9093627-9094075 GCF_001194135.2 Octopus bimaculoides
TCTCTCTCTCTTGCTGTCTCCCCCTCTCTATCAATATTTCTCTCTCTCTCTCGCTTGCTTCCCTCTTTCTATTTCTTGTCCTCCCCCCTTTCTCTTTCATTATGTCTCCCCCCCACCTCTGTCTTACACCTGTCCTCCCCCTTCCATTTATATCTTTGTCTCCCAGGTTTCTGTCTTTAGCACCTGTTCCCCTCCCCTCTCTCATTTCCTGCCTCTACCTGTTCCCCCCTCTCTCCCAAACCCTCTGTCTATGGGGTTTTGTCTCTGTGTCTCTCACTCTCCCACTCCCACTACAACCCAATCCCTTTCCTCCCACTTCTCACTCCTATCAGCTTCAGCCACTGGAGCGTGGTCAGCTGTTGTTCAGTCAGTCAGGTGTAAACTGCCAGAACTTTGGAGGGAAACAAAACAGTCAGTGCTGGGCCAGGGCAGTGGTACCCCCCCCCCC
>NC_069010.1:9094108-9096767 GCF_001194135.2 Octopus bimaculoides
CCCCCCCCCCCCTACCTCTCTACCTTTTACTTGTTGCATTCATTCGAAGGTGTTTCAGGGGAACAAATCAACCACTGTAAATGTTTCAAAAGTTTCATATTTGTTTTATCAGTCCGTTTCACTGAACCACTAAGTTACCAGTTGTCAAGTGGTTGCGATGGTGGTGAGGAAACAAACACAGACACGCAGGCTTCTTTCAGTTTCCATTTCCTAAATCCACTCCCGAGGTTTTTTGGTTGGCAAGACACCTGCCCCAAGGTGCCATGCAATAGGACTGAACCAGGAACCATGTGGTTGAGAAGCAAACACCTTACCACACACCTAGAATGTGTGTGTATGAGGTTCAGTCCCACTGCATGGCACCTCGGGCAAATGGCTTCTATAGCCCCAGGCTGAATAATGCCTTGCAAGTGGATTTGGTAGACGAAAACGGAAAGAAGCCTGTCATGTGTGCATGTGTCCCATCACCACTTGACAACCAGTGCCGGTTTGTTTACATCCCTATAAGTTAGCTGTTTGGCAAAAAGACACTGATAAAACAAGTATCACACCTCAAAAAAAAAAGCCCTGGGGGTTGATCCATTTGACTAAGAAATTCTTGAAGGCAATGCTCCAGCATGGCCGCAGTCTACCAACAGAAAAAAGTAAAAGGTATCAAGGAGTCCATTACCCAAGGAGTCCTTCGTTATCTTAAAACCGAGGGGTGTGGACTAAGGGTGATTTGACTATCATTTCTAGCATCTCAAGCAACCACAAAGAGACGTCCTTTTTGTATCTCCTGCCCTTGACTCTAAGATGGACTGAGGTGAGCGGAGAAACAGGAAATGAAGTGACGGTGCATTGAATAAATAGCAAAATATCAAACAAGGCAGTTGATGAGCTAAAAATAGCAGTGAAATCTCTCTTTCTCAAATCCCAGACCTTAAAGAGGAAAACATCAAATGTTCTGGGATCAACCATTCAAACCTGTCAGGGCAGAGTGCTCCAGCATGGCGCTACTGCTGAATGACTGAAAGAAACACAAGATAAATCTATAATGCTATATACATGTGTACATACACACACGTGTATATGTGTGTGTGTATTCTTTTACTTGTTTCAGTTATTTGACTGTGCCCATGCCGGAGCACCACCATAAAGGGTTTTTTTTTGTTGTTGAAGAAATCAACACCAGAACTTTAAGCCTAGTACTTATTCTATTGGTGGAACTACTGTTACAAGGACATAAACAAACCAGCATCGGTTGTCAAGTAATGGCTAGGGGATAAACACAGACATGCACACACAAACATATATATACACACACAAATATATATATATACACACACACGCAATAGACTTCTTTCAGTTTCTGTCTACAGAATCCACTCACAAGGATTTTATCATGAAATTATTTGGGGTAAATAATCCCAATGTGTTTTATTGGCCACAAGGGCTAATATCAATTAAAAACATGTAAGGACAAAGACAGGGGTAAGTAATCCCAATGTGTTTTATCTGATGGATAAATCTTGCATTTTCTTCTTTGGACTACAAACAGTTCACTGAGTGAATATCCAAGACAATTCAAATAAAAATAAATATATACATGTATTTCTCTGTGTGTGTGTGTGTGTGTGTGTGTGTGTGTGTGTGTAATACTGTGTATAAAATTTCATTTGGCCAAAATAATGAGAAGAGGGATCAGATAGGAGAAGGAACAAGGACTTCTCTACCTCACATCAACACACACACACACACGTTTACAGAGCAGGATGTCCTTCAATAAAAATCCAAGTGTAGAAGGAAACTGTGGTTGCTTTGTAGGTGTGAGTAGATATGTACATACATGCATGCTTGTGTATATATATATATGGGTATGTATATGTATATATTCATATATATGTTATTTATGTATAAAGAAGTTGTGATTGCTTTGTGTTCGTATATATGTATCTATATGCATGTATATATATATATATATATATATATATATATATATATATATATATATATATATATATATATATATATATATATATATATACACACACACACAAATAATAATTATATATATGTACACATACATACAGTGTATGTACATGTATGTGTGTACATGTGAGTGTGTGTGTGTCAGTGAGTGTGTGTGTCAGTGAGTGAGTGTGTGTGTGCGTGTGTTTGCTGGAAGGTGGGAAAGTAGAAACCTGCTCTTTGTCTATTTACAAAGGTGAATCATATCTAATTTAAACAGAGATAAAGAAATTCCTTATTCACTAAACTCCAACCATTGGTTGTAGACAGGCAGCAGTTAACTGGCTGCTGTGAGTTCCATCCCACTTGTAGGGAGGGCTACTGCTGGGGGAATACCAAAACTATTTTCTGAATTTAAGGTCCTCAGAAATCTCTGTAGACCCTTCTTCCAAATACAAATGTGGAAGCTGGCACCTTACAGAAATCTAATTAAGAAAACTTCCTCTGCTTATATATTTTTCCCTTGTCCCCTTATTCCCTTGCTATGTTGTTATAATGGGTTCAATTACCTCAGTGGGATCAAAGGGACAACTCACTTCAGTAGCAGAATTCTTTATAAAGAGACACAGAAAGGTTGATACAATTATTATTATTCCGCTAAGGTCAACTTTACCTTTCATCCTTTCGGGGTCAATAAAATAAGTACCAG
>NC_069010.1:9096964-9098208 GCF_001194135.2 Octopus bimaculoides
GGGTCGATAAATTAAGTACCAGTTGTGTACTGGAGTTGACAAGTAATTGACTGGTTCCCTCCTCCAAAAATTTCAGGCCTTGTGCTTATAGTAGAAACCAATAAGGCAGTGAGCTTGCAGAACTGTTAACACACCAGGAAAAAAACCTAAGCGGCCCTTTAGGGGTCAATGAAAGAAGTACCAGCTGAGTACGGAGGTGGGGTAGGGTGGGGTGATGTAATCGACTTAATCTCTTGCCCCTAACTGCTGGCCTTGTGCCAAAATTTGGAACCAAAATTATTATTATTATTATAGTGATGGCTGTTTATCCTGGATGAATCATACCAGCCAGTGGCTATTGTGGTGGTGGTGCCAGTGGTTGTGGTGGTGCTGGAGGTGTTGGTGACGTTGTTGTTGTTGTTGCAGACAGTAGAGTTCCTTATTTGATAAGCGCGAGTAGAACTGGGTGAAATGGTGATGCAGGCAGGTGGTGAGGTGACGTGGTGGAGGAGGAAAGTACTCAACGAAGGCAGACAGACAGAAGAAGTGGGTGAAGAATATGGTAAGGAGGGGGGTGGGAGGGGTAGAAAAATACAAAGCAGAAAAGTCAGACCATTTTTTTACAAATAAATCAAAAATATATAATATAGCACACACACACACGTTTACACATACATACATATCATCACCATCAACAATGAGGATGCTGTGTATACATACATACGTGTTTCTATATATGTGCATATCTGCATGCATTTGTATGTATATATACACGCACATATATACATGTATGAATATATACATATGTATATATGTGTGTGGATATATATATATATACAAATTGTAAATGTAAAAATAAAAACAAAACACAAAGGATTCTGCGGTACACATGTTTCAAGCTTTATAGTTGTTACATCAGTGTATAATTGACAATATAAAGCTATCTTCAGCCGCAAATGTATTCTTTCCCAAGAACTATATCACATAGAAGTTAATACACAGGTGCTTACAATTATCAAGTATTACCTCTAACATATATATATATATATATATACACACACACACTTTATACATATATGCCATCAACAACAATAATTGTGCATATGGATGGATGTGTGTGTGTATATACATATATCATCATCATCGTTTAACGTCCGCTTTCCATGCTAGCATGGGTTGGACGATTTGACTGAGGACTGGTGAAACCAGATGGCTACACCAGGCTCCAATCTCATCATATATATATATATATATATATATATATA
>NC_069010.1:9098737-9101502 GCF_001194135.2 Octopus bimaculoides
ATATATATATATATATATATATATATATATATATACATATATATATACATATTTACAGACATTTTGTTGGATGGTCGTTGACTGTTCAGGAGTTCATCCACCCTTTGACAGGTCTTATTTTTCGTCCTGCAGGGTGTCCAACAACACCCTCCTCACCAAGCAAGCCTGGTGGGGTTGCCAGTTTAGTCGCCGACGACCCGACCATGCGACAGGTTGTACTGGATTACATGTTACCAGTAGCACTGAAGAGCGACCTGACATATAAAAAAAGGTTTAAGGATGGCATAAGGACTGCTATGAAGTCAATTGGAATGGCTCCAAAAGATATAGAAGCCCTCGCTTCAGATCGAGTTGGATGGCGAACAAGAGTGTGGAGTGGAGTGAAAGCATTTGAAGAGGCCAAGATGATGCAAGCAGGTCTCAAGAGATATTTAAGGAAAAATGTAAAGATCGAGAAGGTGAATGACAAGGACCTTTTTGTGTGCACAGTCTGTGACAGACCATATCTGTCTTTGGCTGGCCTCAAATCACATCTGCGAACCCATGGAAAACAAACTTCAACCAGCTATTCTGATGATATGTCTGTGCACACGTTTGAATGTGGTGTGTGCCAGAGGGTTTGCAAATCCAATGGGGGTCTTAAAAGACATGTTAGGATCCACAATGAGCAGAACTTACTTGCAGGTATTGGTAGTGCAAATCAGAGGTGCAATCTGTGCGGGTGTTTTTTTCAGAACATTGTCTGGTTTAAAAAGCCACATCAGACGCCATGAAAGGGCTAAGGTGTAGGTGCAGGAGGTGGTCAAACTCTGTTTAAGGAGTAGACAACCACCATATATATATACATAATGTATTTACTTGTGTATAAATAAGTTACACTATTTTTTACATGAATTTAAGTGAAAGAAAAACAGGGATGCTGCAACTTATGCATCACAGGACAAAAGCTGGGAGTAAGTTTTAGATTTAATACTAAATCCAGTGTGTGATTTGCATATCATCCTTTAACATCCATTGTCCATGCTGGCAAAGGTTGGACAGTTTGACCAGAGCTGGCAAGCTGAGGGGCTGCACCAGACTCCTGTTGGCTGGATGCCCTTCCCAACACCAATCGCTACAAGTGCCATCAGCACACGTGCCAGTTGCGTGAAACCAGTATCTGCCATGATGTTCACTTCACTTGGCTTGATGGGTCTTCTCCAACAACTTTTCCAGCGACTAACTGAGGATGGCATAGCCATGAACACAAGAAAATGCATTTTCGGTGTCTCATCTCTGCCTTTCCTCGGGCACATCGTTGACAAAGATGGAATTCGTCCTCTGCCCGACAAAGTGGAAGCCACAGTGAATTTTCCTATCCCAACGTCTCTTCGGAAACTCAGTGAGTTTTTGGGACTCGTAAATTTCTACCGTCGCTTTCTTCCACCACTTACCGACATCCTGCGCAACAGACCGACGGAAAAGAAGAAGCAAGATGCTACGATGCTAGTTCATCCCGACGAAGGACTTAATAAGTTACGAAATTCATCGTCCCTCAAATTCCAACTCTGCCCACTATCTTCTTCAACCGGTCAAATATGGTGTGGTGTTTCCACAGGACTCGAGCGCCCATACGTCCCCGAACAATACAGACGGAATATTTTCCCTGCCTTGCACGGTTTGCCACATCCTGGTGTTCGTCCCACACAGAGGATGATAGCAAATCGCTTTTTGTGGACGAACATCAATAAAGACATCCGCGACTGGGTTAAAAGTTGTATTGCATGTCAAAAGGCAAAAGTACATAGACATATCAAGTCACCCGTTGGTAATTTTATAGTACCAGACAGTCGTTTCCAGCACATCCACATAGACATCGCTGGACCTCTACCTCCGTCTCACAACTATACACACCTACTCACTTGTATCGACCGCTTTTCACGATGGCCCAAAGCTTTCCCTCTCTCTGATACCACAGCAGAAACGGTGGCGAAAGCGCTGATATCACGTTTTGGTATCCCTGCTATCATCACGACAGACAGAGGAAGACAATTTGACTCACCTTTTCAGCGAGCTTACTCGACTCATTGGTTCCAAACACTGTCGCACTACAGCATACCATCCAGCGGCAAAGGGCAAGGTGCAGAGATTCCACAGGCAACTAAAATCAGCCATACGGGCAGACCCTGACGTGAACAATTGGAGAGACTTCCTTCCGGTAATCCTGCTTGGTACCCGTACATCCGCCAAGGGTGGGATCGGATACTCACCGGCAGAACTTGTTTACGGCACCACCTCAACCCTGCCTGGACAAATGATTGATCCAGTTATTCCCCCCCAGGATATCCCGGATCCCACAACATATGTGCATCGCCTACGTGCACATATGTCACAGCTGTCACCAAACCCACCTCGCCCGCAGGAAACTGATACCTATGTCACCAGGGACATCAATCAAGGGACACAGGTGTTCGTTAGAAACGACAGAATGCCAGCACAAATCCGACCACCGTATTCCGGCCCTTACAAAGTACTGCAAAAACGGGACAAATACTTCGTTCTCGATTTAAATGGTAGACAGAATAGTGTTAGTATCGATCGGCTCAAGAAAGCCATCGGCACCATCATCATCATCATCACCATCGACTACGCATCGAAGCGAAATAACTGCATCAGAACTTCCCACCAGGACATCAAAGTCTCCACAACACCCTCACACAAAAGGCGGCAGAAGAGTTCGTTGGCCGGCGAAATATGCACAAGTCTTTTATATTTAAACAAAAAAA
>NC_069010.1:9101512-9105452 GCF_001194135.2 Octopus bimaculoides
CCCCCCCCCCCCCGAAAGTGATTTCCACACTTCAATATTGACTTCTGTGAACATTTACATGAACGAACACTTTTATACATTTGAACAGACATCGCTACAACAACTTTTGCACACACGCTTTGCCTTGCCAAACACACGAAAACACAGAGACATACACAAACAACAATTTATACATCACAAACACCACGACTGCATTTGTTTCTTGTAAACATTTGTTCATTGATTATTGTTTCCCGAATGTGATGCACCAAATGTTGCCATTTTAATAAATAATTCATAATGCATCCTAAAAGTTTTGTCAACTTAATGTTCTACACCGCATTCAACCAATTCTACACCTGATCGAACATCGGCTTGCTCCGTGACAGAAGCTAAATACCTTTATATATATATAAAACATAATTAAGGGATCAGCAACAGTTGCTTCACCACAGACCGAAGTTCAGAAATAGCAGCTAAAGTGCTAAAACGCCAACAGCATTTTAGCTGCTATTTCTGAACTTCGGTCTGTGGTGAAGCAAATGTTTGCTGATCCCTTAATTATGTTTATAAATGTATAAGAACTTTTAAATAAGTTCTTCACCGATAATGGTGTTTACATACCGAAGGGCTTGGTAAAAATTATTAATTGTTAATTTATTAATAAATTGATAATTCTTTGCCCTTTTAATTGTATATATACAATAGACAAACACATATGAACATATATATATATACACTCAGATGTGTGTTTGTATGTGTATATATATATATATATATATATATATATATAGTATATCTATGTATGTGTGTATACACACACACACACACAATCTAATGAGAGTCTGTGTGTCTGTGGTGTGTTATCTTTCTAAAACACTTCTATATCTGACGCTCCTCTACACAGTCTCCAAGCGTATGCACACACACGCAAGGTGTATGCATTTACTTGACTTACTAAAAATAGCAGCCAAATCTCCATCAAAGGAGATCCATTATTCTCATCTTTTTATCCACACCAGTAATATTCCCTTCTTAATATGAATTACGAAATCCCTCATTTGTTCTCCTTCATCCAGGACATAGACTGACCGACCCAGGGATTAAACCCTAACCCTTCTTTCCACTGCTTCGTGACTAAGGTCCATGAAAAAGGGAACTAGTTCTTGTGGGTTTCACAAATAGTTCTCAATGTCTTGGGTTACTGCAGTGAGAGGAAATGGAAGAAAGGTGCAAGAGGCAACAGCTGAAATGTTGGGACTATAACAATAGGGGCTGGCATGGCTATGTGTTTGTTTCCCAACCACATGGTTCCGGGTTCAGTCCTTGGGCAAGCGTCTTCTACTGTGGCCTAAGATTGACCAAAGTCTTGTGAGTGGATTTGGAAGAGAGAAACTGGAAAAGGCTTGTCGTGTGTGATGGAGCCAAATAATAAAAGCAGCCAGTTCACTGGTTGGCCTTAGGAAGCGTCTCCAGCTGTAGGAACCCAGTCCAAACAGACTGTAGGACTTAATGTGGCCCCTGGCCTTGCCAGTCAAGCTGTCCAACCCATGACAGCTTAGAAAACAGACGTTAAATGTTGATGATTGATGTGTGTGTGTGTTTGTTTCCCACCACTGCTTGTGTTGGTCTATTTATGTCCCTTGTAACTTAGCAGCTCAGCAAAAAAACAAACAAAAAAAAAACAAGGCATCAAAAAAAAAAAAAAGAAGACAATGCCAGACTTGTTTGCGGGCGTCTTGGCAAACGTCTACTGCAACTGGCAACAAAACGGGAGAATTCCTGCTTTTGTTTGTCGAGGGAGTGGTGGCTTTGCTAAGAAAGGACCCAAACAAGGGGGACATTATAGGGAACTTTAGGCCCATCACTCTGCTCAATGCAGAGTTGAAGATTTTGGCCAAGATTTTGTATTTCTTTTGAAATATCATTTGTTGTAAGGAAGGAATTGTTTCAACATTTAATGAGTTTGAAATTAGGATGCATCACACGTGACCCCAGCATGTAGTGAAGAGTTAAAAGCATTTCTAATCAGGCTGAATGGAGGGGGTTGTGCGGGTCAACCAGTTTAGCTGACCACCTCAACAGACAAATGGTTTTAATCATTGATACATAGGTGTTTGAGATAAATTTGATGATGTTTCAAGAACAGCCGGGTGTATTGGTGAACAGTCAACAGCGTTGGAGAGCATGAGGATCAAAGCTGTAGTTGAGAAGCCATTTGAATGACATGGATCCCTGGAAGCCATTTGAGTAAGAGTTACTTGTGTCATGATGATTTGCACCTGGTAATCAAAATGCCAACATCATAATTGCTGCCCAATGCTCTGCGAATACTGTTGAGGCTGGAAGACATGACATGGGAGACTATGAAGCCCTGGTCAGCAGGAAGGGACACAGCAGGCCAGAATTCTGCACCACGTCTTTGGGCTAAATCCAGACAGCTATGTGAGGTCAAACCCTGGCTGGAAAGGGTGGCTGCTGGAAGGTCATATGTGTGGCAGTAGGATTTGGTTCCTTGCCATACCTCTGGAAAGAGTCAAGTGGTTTTGGGGAGAAATTCTATGACTTCACCAGCCCCAATTTCTGGTCCCTGAATTTTCCCAGTTGTGAGGGACACCAACTACTCTGCCTTCAACACCAAGACAAGCTGGTGGCCAAGATCCAGGAGATGCTTGGAGATTTTCCCAGGGACTTGGTGAGGAATGCAGGCAGCAGAGTCCTCTTCGGTTATTGTGGTGGATGCTAAAGGTGGCTACTTTGAATGAACTGCCATAATCCAGTTGAGATTTTTTGATATTTAAAATACTTTTTATTTCAGGATGGGACAGTGCACCTCCTTTTTATGCAAACTGTCAAATTGAACCCAAACTGCCTGAATAAAAAACTATCCTGCCACGATGTTTGACATGCTGTTAGTCCCTGTGGATCTGTTTACTTAGAAAATATGAAAGTGCTGTATATATATATATATATATATATATATGTGTGTGTGTGTGTGTGTGTATAAACGAGTAAAGACTCCCTTTGGTCATGAATGTCCGTGGGATTGAACCTAGAAAGTTCTCCTCCAAGGCACAAATCTGGGCAAGGTCGTTTATGGAAGACCAACAATCACCCTTGGATACCATCCTCCCCTCCCAACACCATCCATGTTATCCAAGGAAAAGGCAAAAGGGCCCATAAAGCTTGGCACCAGTGATGTCACATCTCATCTCTACAATATATATATCATCATCATCATCATTTAAGGGTAGGACAGTTGACAGGAAGCGACCATGTAGAAAATCTACCCAAGGCTACAGTGTCTGTTTTGGCAGGGATTTTATGGCTGAATGCCCTCCCTAACACCAACCACCCCACAGAGTGGACTCAGTGCTTTTTACATGGCACTAGCACAAGCAAAGTTAGTTTTGGCAAGATTTTTACAGCTGGATGCTCTTCCAGATGCGAACCATGTTACCATGTGGACTGGATGCTTTTAATGTGGCACCAGTACTGGCACAGGGTCACCAAGTAACTCACAAGACAAGGGATTATGAGAGGGGCAGGGGGTAGGTATTTGTGTCAGGGGATGAAAAGTTGGAGGGTGACAGAGAAACAGAAGCAGGAGAAAATCTTCACAAACTGTGAAGATACTCGTGTGTGTGTGTGTGTGCCGTACGTGCAACCCATTCCAACATGGAAAGTGGACGTTAAACCATGATGATGATATATATATATATATATATATATATATATATACATACCGGAGTGAGCACATAAATGTGCAACAAGAAGGTGTAAAAAAGAGTAGTCAAATACCAGAGGTAGATTAATATGCTTTATTTAAAAGTAGCAGAAATATGACAAAAGATTGTTACTCTGAGTTTCACGTTCCTGTTCATCCGACGAACAGGAATCTGAAACTCCGAGTAACAGTCTTTTGTTATATTTCTGCTGCTTTTAAATAAAGCATATATAT
>NC_069010.1:9105516-9107558 GCF_001194135.2 Octopus bimaculoides
ATATATATATATATATATATATATATATATATATATATATATAGTAATAGCTAATAGTTATGTTCCTGGATCTGAGTGCAGGACGTGAGCAAGCTTCAAAGCATGTAAAGAGTTAATATAGATGAGAAAAGGTGGATGACAGAAGAGAAAAGATGTTTGTTAACGTCGTAAGTCACACATTTTGTGCCATATTGAAATCAAAAGATATTCAATAAGCTAACAGTATCCATTACAAGTCTTGGATTAGCAAGGGGCATAAAACCAGCTCAGCTAATCTTCAGGTCTTATTGTCTATAAGTCAGTTACATTGTTGTGTGGAGATAAGCAAATACATGCAAAGATATATACATACACATGCATGCACACACACACACACACAAACGAGACAAGCTTCTCTGAGAACACAGAGTTGTGTATGTTCCCCTCACCACCTGACAACAAGTGTTGGTTTGATCACATCCCTGCAACTTATTGGCTGAGCAAAAGAGACCGAGAGAATAAGTACTGGGGGGCAGGTGATTGTGTTTGACTAAAAAAAATGTTTTGAAGGCGGTGCCCCAGCATGGCCACAGTCCAATGACTGAAACGAATAAAAGATAAAGGATGCAGAGGAGGGATTGGTGGGAATGACCACTGGCCAAGTGAAATGTGGTCACACAGTCTTAGAATGATCATGATGAAAGATAAATTTCCCCTGGATAGGGTAACAGTCTACCATAGGTTAACATTCCCTCACTATCTCAAAGTACTGATTACTTGACCAAAAACAAGGTGGACTGTGGCAATGACAAGTGGATGATGCAGTCCTAGAGAAACTGTGATGAGATAAATCTCCACTGGATAGGACAACAGTCCAACACAGGTTAACATTCCCCATGAGCAAAGTAATATATTCAACGAATTGTTAGAGCTTTGGCAAGAACGATTCCTTCATTGTGCAGGAGAATTACATTCAGAGTTAAGGTGGTTATAAAAGACAGAAATGGGGACAGTTGGAGGGTCATCAGATGAGGTGCCTTGTGGTATCTATTGCAGCCCTTTGCATTCCAACAACAACTATTATACCACAGCTACCCAACTGTAGTGGACCCCTAATCGGCAACTTGTCGTTATTGCTGCATCTTGACAGGATCAGGAATGAAGAGCTCTTCCGGTGTCCGTCTGGTGTCCACCTGCCATGCAAATCCTCATCGATAGAAATTTATATCAGCTGAAACACACACACACACACACAGAGCCCAAACAAATCTTTTACCCCCGACCCAACTATGCAAGGGGAAAAGAAACCGTAGAAGAAGACCTCCAGACTGATGTTCAGACACACTGCAAAAAGGAATCGACTACAATAAGCGATTAAACAACATGAATGCAGTGTTATGTGACCCTCAGGAACGAGAGGTGAGGATTCATGCAGAAACTGACCAGAAACAAACCTTCCTTGTCCTCTGGGCAGGCCAGTCTTTGCAACATTATAGACCCCTACCAGACAAACCCCTTGCACTGAGCCCTGTAGAATCCATTGATTGACAGAAATCTACATAACATATATAGATCAGAACTGGGGTCCTAGATCCGCGATGCTCCCAGGTAAATCATTTATGTATCGACAGCAAACCATATAACATACAAAGTTTAGAATTGGGTCCCTGAGCCCGTGAGACCCCCGAGTATTTGCCCAGCGTACCCATACCTTAAGAAGGCAGTGCTGAGCCGGTCCGTCTTAACAACACCGGGCAAATCCTTGCAATGAGCCCTATAGAATTTATTGACAGCAAACCACATAACATACATGGATCAGAACAGGGCACCAGGATCGGTGAGATCCCAAGCAACCCTTAAGAGAGCCCTACTTCCATGCAATATGAAACCACGATCAACAGAGAAGCGAATTGAGGGGATTCTGACACAACGAAATAAACATCGTGATCGGGAAAAGACGGAAAACGAAATACGAGATGACTGCGAAAAAGATTTGAACTCGCGAGAAAAGGTCAGGTTGTTCAAACTCCGAATCCATTCGGCTATTTTGTCTCTATAGGGAT
>NC_069010.1:9107811-9114899 GCF_001194135.2 Octopus bimaculoides
ATATATACACACAGATATACGAATGCCTTTTTGGATAGCTACACTCTAAAACAAAGAGACAAATATATATATATATATATATATATATAATGTGTATATATACCATATATATATATATGGTATATAATGTGTATGTATGAGGATCGGACATTATAAGTTGGTTGGAGGAATCTAATGTCGTTATTTCTCTGTTCTGGGTTCAAATTATGTCGAGGTCAAGCCTGGAATTATTTCATTTGGCTTTTGATGAGGAATACAAAAGTGAATCTGTAGTCTTCCATTGTATGTGAATGTGTGTTTATATATATTTATATATATATATATATATATATATATACACACACACACAGGGTTATATATATTTATGTCCCTATATATGTGCTCATATATATGGTGTCTAGATATCGAAATATAGATGTACATATCGCTATATATATACATATAGCGATCTGTACAGATCGTTATATGTATATATAGCAATCTGTCCATCTATATATCGAAATCTAGACACCATATATATGAACACACACACACACACATATATTAATCACGCACCGACAGAAACAAATATATGTATATATAATATGAAGAACGATCTAATGAATTTGTATATATACAGGCTACATACATATATATATATATATCTCTATATATATACAGTGCAGAATCGTTTGTTAGGATAGGATATATAAATCTCACAGTATATACACACATTTACGTATAAAATAATATCTGATCGTTCCAATTGCATCGCAAAGTGTCTATACATATATATATCATATATATATATATACATATGCATAGACACACTTACATACATTAAAAGTGTGCACATCATCACCCGATGATGATTGTCATCACCATCATCATCATCACCATCATCATAACAAACATCTCGATCGTCGTCGTCGTCGTTGTTGTTGTTGTTGTTGTTGTTGTTATGAGGGGGTCACTCACCTGGGCTTTCTCGAAGTTCTCCCTCTCAACTTCCACGGCAGTCTTTCCTCGTTGACTAATTACTCTTGGTAAATGTAAAGACGACATTTCCTTCTCCGTTTCACTGACAACAGAGAGAGGAGAGAGAGAGAGAGGGAGGGAGGGGAACGTCTGTCCCTGTATAGGGGGTGGGACAGAGAGAGAGAGAGAGAGCTGACTGTGGCTGGTTAATCTGTCTTGAAATATACAGATGGAGAGAGAAACCGACATAGAGAGAGAGAGAGAGAGAGACGGTGTGGCTTAGTGAGGGAGGGAGAGAGAGAGTGTGGCTTAGTGAGGAAAGGAAAGACTAAGAGAAGCAATATGGTTGCGTGAGGGACGGGCAGAGAGACTATGGCTGAGTTAGGGAGGAAGAGTTGGGGAGGAGAGCCAGTGTTGCTTAATCAGGGAGGGAGAGAAAGACAGAGTAGATGGACGAATTGCAATAGAGTGACAGTGGGAGTGAAAGGAGAGATTGGTAGAAAGAGGGGGAGGAGACAGAGTAAAAGACGAGCAGAGAGAGAGAGAGAGAGATAGATAGAGAGAGTAAAAGTAACGGAAAGCAAAATTACATCTAGAGAAAGGGCAGGAGGTACAAAGACGAGGGGGAGTAATATCTAGAGAGAGGGTGGGAGTGAAAGAAAGATAGAGTAAGAGTGAAAAGGTAGAGAGAAAAAGAGTAAAAGTACTGAGTGAGGTAGAGGTAGAGGGAGGCTGAGAGAAAGTATAATAAATCTAGAGAGAGGGTGAAAGAGAGTTGTGTAGATTTAGAGGGAGGGAAAGGTGAGGTAGCGTTACAGAGCGGGAGGGAAGAGAGTAAAATAGATCAAGAGGGAAAGGAAGAGTGAAGCAGATACAAAGAAAGGGAGAGAGAAGACATAGAAGGAAGCGAGCGAGGGAGTGAGATACAAAATGAGAGTAAATGTGAGAGGGAGAGTAAAGTAGAACAAAAGCAGTAGTGAGAGTAAGCAGAGGATTGAGAGGGAGAAAGGAAATGAATGTGGGGGAGGAGAAGGAGGAGAGGGAAGATGAACAGAGATAGAGAGGGGGAATCAGAGGTAGCAATCGAAAGACCAAGAAATAAATTAGGGGAAGACGCGAGTAAAAAGCTAAGGAGAGAGAGTGTGAGAAAGAGAGGGGGGGGGGGGAAATAAATTAAAGGAGGAGAGAGAGAGGCGGAGGGAGGAAATATCTGGCGAGGTTTGGGACCGGAAGTGTCCCGGATTTTCTAGTTTTTCTGGAGACATTCGAAATAGAGACCCGAGTCTTAATTTAATCCATTTCTGAAGCCGGGTCCGGTTGAGATCCATTAATCTGCCGATGATGTGATGATTATATTCTGTAGAAAGTTTTACAGGATGAGAATCTGGTTTTTAATTAACAGATTTGGGGACAAATTAATATATTTTTAAAGCAGAGAATGTTTAATTTTAATTAATCCACATCAAGAAAAAACTTGGGGACGATACTATTATAAGCACATCGTATGCAAATTAACCAACTTAAAAAATAGGGTCCACGTACTCAATACAGAAGACTGCACGAGATTGTCGGATTTGTGGAAGCCGTATAAACGATCCGGTATTGAGAAGAGACTGGAGAAATGTTAAGTCTAAGAAGGGAGGCTGCAGAAATGTTTAAAGAAAGATAAAGCGAAAGAGACAGGAAGAATAAATAGATAGAGATTCTAGAAGTAGAGAGAGAGAGAAAGAGAGGAGCAAGGAGAGGGGTCAGAGAAAGGGGTAAAGAGTAGGAAATGGGGGAAGATAAGATGAAGTAGATGATATATATGGGTCTATCTCTCTCTCTTTCTATCATCATCATCGTTTAACATTCGCTTTCCATGCTGGCATGGGTTGGACGGTTCGACTGGGGTCTGGGAAGCCAGGAGGCTGCACCAGGCTCCAATCTGATCTGGCAGTGTTTCTACAGCTGGATGCCCTTCCTAATAATGCCAACCTCTCCGAGAGCGTAGTGGGTGCTTCGTGCCACCAGCACAGGGGTCAGAGGAGGCTGGCAACGACCACGATCAGTTAGTGCCACCGGAACGGGAGCCAGTCAAGGTGCCACTGGCATTGGCCACGTTCGGATGATAAAGATGGGAATGAGTGGAAATGTTACCGGTGTGTTAAAAGAGAATCACTCTCCCCAGACACAACAGTGTGTATATATATATATATATATATACATATAGATAATAATATTAGGGACAAAATCCAAAATTACAGGTAAAAACTCAATTAAAATCAATTTATAAAAAATTAAAATTAAATTGAGCTTTATAGATAAAATAAATATAAAATATATATTTTATATATATATATATATATATATATATATATATATATATATGTATATATATATATCTATGTGTATGTATATAAAACTGAAGGACAATCACGGGACACTGAACATTTCAGGGGAGATGAGAAAGGAACGAGATGTCTGGTACCCTTTCTGTCTTCCACAACAGGCTGCTGCCCCTGACGGAGACGATTGATCCACAAGAGCCTTGTGCTGGTGCCCCATGGAAAGCACACTCATGGTGGCACCATGTAGAAGCACCCACCACACACTGTGAAGTGGTTGGCATACAGCCAAGGAAACTGTAGCATAGCCATCATGCCTGCTTGGATTATCTCAGGGCTAAACATAAAAGGCCCAGGAGGGACAAAGCGGGCAGCCATGACGCACGTCCAAAGCACAACGACCCTTCATGGAAAAAGGTGAAAGGCAGGACTCTCCCTCTTTTCGCTTGAGCACTGCTGGGGCTGCTGGCCCCCTTTCTCTGCTTCACAGCTCTACACAATGGGGTTGCAATGCCTTTCTCACAACACCTGATCCTAGATTCGCTCTCTCTCTCTGTTTTTGTTTAAATGCCAGGTTGCCATGACAACACCTTGCAACACATCTCCAGTTACATTCAGTGAGTGTTTGCTCTTCGTTTGCACGCAGCTCACATCTCATCAGCAACCTCACCAACCCAACAATGAATACTCCCTGAAGGACAGAAGCTCTTGGTCAGACCATCCAACAACCCATGCCTGCATGTAAAATGGACGTTAATGGAGGAGGAGGAGGAGGATTCATGTGTATATGTGTGTGTATCTTCATGGTTGTCACACACCACCACTTGACAACTGGTATTGGTTTGGTGACATCCATGTAACTTAGCACTTTAGCAAAAGACAGACTGACAGAACAAGTGCTGGGCATTTATAAAACAGAGGTTACTGGAGTTAATTCATTGAAGGCCATCTCCCAGCATGGTTGCAGTCAGTGCATTGGGTTAACCATCAAGCCAAATAAGCACGTGTTTAGGGCATCGAGGGAAGGCAGGTGGGGCAGGGGCGACCACAGAAATGGTAAATGGTTTACGGCACAAAAGAAATCATTTAAAACTTCCTAACATAATATTCAAAGTGGTTTCTCTGATTGGAAATATAATTTCAAAGTGTTCACGGTGCCACAGTGAGGATCTGATCAAGGGCTTTGCAATTAAAATAAAAATGGGAGAAAACTTATCAAATAAAGTGGAGGGAGACAAAAAATAAACATTATTTTCCATCTTTTGGTTTTGTTTCATTTTGGAAAATAAACATTTTTTGGTTTATTGTATTTTTATCTTTTCAATCACATAACCTTTTTAGGGACATACATTTAGGGACACCAAAATCTTTTAAGTGCTTGGGACTTTTATGGGTCACAACCTGACCCTGGTTGCATTCAGTGACTAAAATAAGTAGAAGACAAAAGGTGTGTGTGGGTGGGTGTGGATGTTTAAAAGGAGAGAGAGAGAAAGCACCAGAAATAGGGATGGAGGGAAAAGAGAAAGGGGACGTCGGAGGAATAAATGGATAAAAGTGAGTGAAGAGGGAACAAGAATTCGAAGGAGAGACAGAGACAGGAAAAGAAAGACTGAGAGAGGGGGACTAGAAACAGATACTATTTGCCGTGTCAATGTGTCCTGGGTTCAAATTCTGCTGAGGTCAACTTTGCCTTTCATCCTTTCAGGGTTGATGAAATAAGTACCAGTTATGCATTGGGGTCAATGTAATTGACTTATCTCCTCCCACCAAATTTCAGGCCTTGTGCCTATTGTAGAAAGGATCTTTCTGAGTTCTTTTACTGGGCTAAAAAAAAAACCTGAAGGGCCACTGCAATAAGTGGTGGGGAGGGGGTGCGAATAGGCTGCAGAAAATCATAAGTGACTGACCCTTCTGTATTTTTCTTTTACCCCAAAACCAGACCATTCCTTCCTATAACCTCTCGGTGTGTGTGTGTGCGTGTGTGTGTGTACATGATTACAAGTAGATGTAGTGGATGAGTAAGAACATGAATCACAGCTGATGAATGAATGAGTAAGACACCAACGTCTGGTGAAGGTGGTGGAGGTGGGGGGGGTGTCAACAGGGTAAAATGTGATGGTGGTAGGGGGTTGGGGGTTTCCTATGTGTGTATGTGTATGCATCTTTATAATATATACATAATAAAACCATTACAAACGCCACCACCATCATCATCATCATCATCATTGTTGTGATCCTCCTCCTCCTCCCCCTCATCATCATCATCATCATCCTCATCATCTTCCCCACCACCACCACCATCTTCAGATGGATTGGGAGAATTGTTACAGCATCAGAAAAAACAAAAAAAAAAAAGGTACCTCAGCAGTATTCGCTGTGACTCTTCGCAATCTGGGATCAAATCCTGCTGAGGTGAATTTGCATTTCATCTTTCTGAGGTTGATAAAATGTAATACCAATGAAGAAACGGGATCAATGGTATTAAGCCCCTCCCCTCAAAATTGCTGGCACAATGCACTAAATTAGAAACCATTATTATTATTATCATTCCTTTCAGGGTCAGTAAATAAATACCAGTAGAGTACTGGGGGGGGTCATTGCAATTGACTATCTCCCTTCCACAAAACTTTGGGCCCTGTACTTGTAGAAAGGATTATTATTATTGTTGTTGTTGTTGTTGTTGTTGTTCCTTTGTAACACAGTGTCTTCACTCATCTGTGAAGCCACAACAAGGACCTCAGACAGATAATACTTCCCTTAAGATGTGCGCTGGGCCCAATGAGGCTGCTTTATGCAAGACATCGATCTTGCATGGAATTTCCAGTTGCCTTAAGAAGTCTTGAAGTGCCAATGGGATTGAACCCAACACTCTGGTCACCACTGGTATCCCTTTTACATTGTCCTCTCGCATTCCATACAGTCTTGCCATTTCCAGTTTCAATTCAGAAGACTTGGTGAGTTTCTCAACCTCTTTCCTCACAACATTCATGTCGTTTGGTGTGGCTGCATCAACCATTTGTCTCTCGTATCCAATACGACAATATCCGGTCGCACACAATCTGTCTGAAAATGATGGTCCCATAGTATTGTTACTTTTCCATCCTCCTGCAAAACTTCATATACATACATGTGTGTGTATATAAAATATATATATACATAGAAAAATCATCGTTTAACGTCTGCTTTCCATGCTGGCATGGTTTGGACGGTTTGATTGAGGACTGGTGAGCCAGATGGCTACACCAGGCTCCAATCTGATTTGGCAGAGTTTCTACAGCTGGATGCCCTTCCTAACGCCAACCACTCCAGGAGTGTAGTGGGTGCTTTTACATGCTACCGACACGAGGGCCAGTCAGGTGGTACTGGCAATGACCACGCTCGAAATGGTGTTTTTTACGTGCCACCGGCACAGGAGTCAGTCCAGCTGCACTGGCAACAACCTCAGTCGAATATTTTGTCTACATGCCACTGGCACAAGTGCCAATATATATATATATATATATATATATATATACGGTTTAGATATAGATTCAAGGCTTGAATATGGTACTTATGCGAAGGCACCCGAATATCACATCCCAAAAGGATGGGTGATTAAAATCAAACAATAAGCAACACGGATTTCAAAAGTGATTGCAGTACGCACGTTTCATGCTACTTCAATTTATTTAAGTAATGTGAGCATTACCTTAAATGCAATATGAAGAGCAATCTTCAGCTGCACGAAAATGCAGAAAAAAGACATATTATAAATGTGGTAACATATTAAATCCAAGTGGGAGAGAGCATACATAAAATCCAAAT
>NC_069010.1:9115148-9115862 GCF_001194135.2 Octopus bimaculoides
GTGATAGCAAAGGGACAATTACTTCTAAAGAGAGGGAAGGTGTAAGCAGTATGCATGGACAAGGCTATAAAAGTATTAGAATCTAGAGGTTTCACTGGTCATAGTAGTATCAGGTCATTTTATGACTATCAAAATGTTGAGGAATTAATGTTGAGGAATTATAGCCCTAGGTATATGGGTCAAATAGGTTTTTTTACTTTTAGTCTGAATAGGGTAACAGTATAGTGGTACAGACAACAACAGAACTTTAACTAATGTTTACACAATAAGAGGTATGTTAATAAAATAAAATGAGATGTAATTATCTTCCATAAAAATCATGAAATAATGTCAATATAGAATTCAGGGGCTCTGGATAGGGTGTAAAATTTAAGTATATTAAGTATATAGTGATCATGAACACTATTTTGAATTATCTTTAAAAAAACTTATTAGCTGACGATAAGATAATGATACTATTTAGGAGACACATAGGTAAGCTTTATTTATATAATGTGAATAAAAGATAAAAATTATTATCGGATTTATATTAGTTTATAATAATGTGTTTACTAAGGTTTAAGGGACTGAGAAAAGAAAGGATGTTAGGAAATAACAAGGATAATCAATACAGGAATCTGATGATTGATTTAAGTAGATTAGATGTTAAGGATAGAGATCAGGAATATATGTTATAAAGTTTCAATTACCAAAATAAATATGTGCTAATTGATA
>NC_069010.1:9117967-9120724 GCF_001194135.2 Octopus bimaculoides
ATATATATATGTGTGTGTGTATCAGTATGCATGTATATGTGGGTGTTTGTGTATGTGTATTTATGTATGCATGTACGCTCTCACACATTGATTGGTATGTGTTGTCCAACCCACTATCCGGCAGTGTCCAATTCCCTAACGGTTTTTGTCAAATGAATCAAGTCATAACCTTATCCATCTATTGTTTTCATAATCGGTCATAATGTCTTACGTTTAAGATGATTCCCATGCTTTCCCTGATGAGAAGGTTACAATTTTAATATCAAAGATCCCTATGGATCACACAGGTTGTAATCCTTTGAAACATATGTAGGAATAAAGTATGCAATTATAACATGCGTTTCCTCCAATCCTTAAATTCTTATATATATATAGAGATTTATATTCAGTTTTATTCAGCAGTTAATTACTTCTTTAATTTCTCCATCTACACATGTTTCTGCAGCACACTGCAAAATTTGCATCTTTATGTGCATTTAATGTTAATTGCCAATAAGTGCAGATAAAGATACAGATTTTGCTGTCTGCATTAATTGCTGCAGAAACATATGTGGGTGCAGAAATGAAAAGAAGTAATTAACTGCTGAATGAAACTGAATATAAATCTCTTTTTTCCTTTATTATAAATTCATTATTTTCTCTGCCCAAAAACATGCAGTCTCCACAGAGACACGGGTTTACTGGTGTTGCAGGCAGAGGGGTAAGTGATGTCTTTCTCAGCTTCATCTCAAACACAAGATAAAAGGTTTACAAACTGGGGTCAGAGATGTCTTGGGAATTCTCTAACAACCTCTTCTGGCTCTTTCCAAAGGTTTGGCAAATCCTGCTGCCAAACATATGGCCTTTCAGGTGCATCCCACTCCAGTAATGGTTTCACCACAGTTTCCAGTAGCTTCACATCAATTTCTGAATTGAGCCTGTTCAATGTTGAGGGGCAAAATTCAAGGGTGCCAAGGCTGCCTGAATGTCCGCTGGCCAACGCTTCATAATCTCCATTGCAGCTGTCCATGTCAAGCCTTACAACCTTTCCAGATTCTCGTATATAGCATTGACTAACAATTATAACGTTCACATCTTTATACCTGGCCCAAATCCTCATCGTACAGGTAATTCTTTTCCAGTCTTCAGCTAATTTTCTCCCAACAACAACTTTAATCTTTATACTCTCCAACGCCTTTGACTGTTCACCAATACATCTAGCAATTCTTTGAAAAACAGCAGACATAAATGTCATCAAATTCATTCCAAACACCTTATGGATATATACATGGTGGGCGTCCACACAGTTTTTGCCTACCAAATCCACTGAGAAGGCTTCGGTTGGCCCAGGGCTTTAGCAAAAGACGCCCTAGAACAATGGGATTGGGAAGTAAAACCTCTTTCAAAACTGCAAATACGCGATTAGACAAAAATATATATACACTTGTGAACACACACATACAAGCATGTGTTCATACACAACCACACACACCTACATAGTTCCAGTTGTTTAAACTAGGAAGTGACCGAGATATTGGTAACCTTCACTAAAGAGGAGTGTTTAGAGGTCTAAAGTCTTTATAGCATCAACATTACTGCATGTATATATGTGTGTGTGTGTGTATTGGTATTTTGAGAAACAGCTCTTCTTTTATACATATGTATGTATATATATATATATAAATATATGTGTGTTTGTGTGTCTTGGCTGTGTGGTAAGTAGCTTGCTTATCAACCACATGGTTCCGGGTTCAGTCCCACTGCGTGGCACCTTGGGCAAGTGTCTTCTACAATAGCCTCAGGACAACCAAAGTCTTGTCAGTGGATTTGGTAGATGGAAACTGAAAGAAGCCCGTCGTATATATGTATATATATATATGTATATGTATGTGTGTATGTGTTTGTGTGTCTGTGTTTGACCCCAAACATCGCCTGACAACCGATGCTGGTGTGTTTAAGTCCCAGTAACTTAGCGGTTCGGCAAAATTCTTCGATAGAATAAGTACTAGGCTTCCAAAGAATAAGACAAAGAATAAGTTTTCGCTCCATTGTAGACCCTGATTCTATCATGCTGTGTATCCGGAACGTTGCATTCGGAATATATGGTGCTGGATGTGTTGTTGTCGTTGTTGTGGTTGGCATAGTGGGGATACATTCCTCATTACACCAACTAAGGCTGCTACGAGGATGTTGATCTTGGCAGTACTTGACATCGCAGAGTCACTACGGGTTACCCGTGGATCAGCCATAGGTTTAGAATAGTGTGAGTGGAGTAGACAGGGTTGAACAGTTCCGTCAATTGTAGTATTTTCTCTCCATAGCTCAGTATCTAGGACGGGTAACTATTACTGGGGTGTTTAGAGCGGTAGTCGTTCTACTGCTGCTATGGATAGGGTCAGCCATGTGTTGTATAGCTGTCATCACCTGTTCCTCATTTAGTGGAGTGTTCGTATCTGTATGTGTATCTGTATTATTATTACATTTCACGACAAGGTTAATGTGGTCAACGTATCGAGAGTACATACCTAGGTGGATATTACGGGTCGGTAAGCACTGTTTAAAATGAGCTATGCACTTAGCTATGTACTCTCGATATGTTGACGACATTAACCTCGTCGTGAAATGTAATAATAATATTGTGCTCCTAGCGAGTTTCGACCTCAGAATCTCTGTCTAACTTCAATATTGATCTTCAAGTTCGTACCCACGCAAATCTATTTAGTCGAAAGTATTTTACATTTCCAATTTTTATATATATATATATCATCATCATCATCA
>NC_069010.1:9120824-9122078 GCF_001194135.2 Octopus bimaculoides
TGGTAACTCTGATGTGTACTTTAGAATCATATTTGGTGACCCTACACACATCCGTTTGTCTTTCTCTCTTTCCATCAAAGAGGAACGAACCTGTCTCCGCTTTCACCACGCAACAGGAGACGAAAATAAACATCCTTGCTTTGAAAACAATATATACGGTAAGTTCCTTTATTATTATTATTATTATATATAACAATAATGCAAACGTGTAGCCTTTTTTGTTCATTTTGTTTGCAGAAAATAAAGAAATAACAGTCATAACGTCAGGGGAAAATAAATATTAAGTAAATTGCCTTTATATATTTATCCCTATCAGTTAAAAAAAAGCCAAAACATTTATTCAAACCCTTCAAATTCAACATCAAATAACTGTTTCCATTTGTTCCTGAAATATTGTCTTTCATTGATTTCATCTTTCCATACAGCATCATCCTAAATACCATCCAGTACAGACGATATCCAACTCTTTTATTCTAATAAATGTTGCTTACTGCAAAATATGGATGATTCTTTTATGACTCGATTGCTTTCAGGTTTAGCTTAAGGTATTTTCGCGCCCGAAAACACAAAATACGCCAAAATAAATAAACATTGCCGGACAACAAACAAGAGACTGGGACATGGCTTCGGAAATATTTCTCATTTTTAACCTCGTATATCGTACGAAATAGGGATCTTGACCTTTAAATTTTGGAGAAAAAATTAGGATTATACTGAAGGATTTAGGGTAACTTGATCAATAAAGCAATTGAGTTAGCAGAATATTGCAAAACTTTGGACTCAGCAGAGAGAGAGAGAGAGAGAGAGGAATGGATACAGAGGAGAGAAACGTAAAAATGTATATTTTAAAAGATGAATTGATTGACCACCATTCAAGCGTGGTCGTTGCCAGTGCCGCTGGACTGGCTCCTGTGCCGGTGGCGCGTAAAAAGCACCATACACTATTTAAAGAAAAACAAGGTGGCAATCAGGACTACCGCAGCAGTAAGTTTCTGTGAAAATTGACCGAAAAGATAAGGACAGAGAGAAATAAGCACTTTGTCAGGATGGAATCTACCTTGGCAAAGAAGCGTGGAGGTGAAAGTTTTGGTGACATCATACAAGGTGAGATGTATTCTGCATATTCCTGTGTTTCTGTGTTTTTTATGTACGTGTGTATATGTATGTATGTACCTCTGTCTCCTTGTGTGTGCATGTCTGAGTGTGTGTGTGCGTGTGTGTGTGTGTGTGTGTGCGTGTGTGTGTGTGTGTTTT
>NC_069010.1:9122088-9122836 GCF_001194135.2 Octopus bimaculoides
TGTGTGTGTGTGTGTGTGCGTGTGTGTGTGTGTGTTTTGCTGCTATGTACCATGTTTGTATGTATGGGTGTACATCTCCATATGTGTGGACATGTGTCTTTGTGTGGACTAGTGTGTGTGTATATGTGGTCATGTGTTTCAGTCTCTATGTGCATATGTGGTTGTCTGTTCATATACCCTATGTACCTACCCGTCTGTATGTAGACCTGTTGGTTTACATATACATACATGTGCACACACACACACACACACCCACACACACAGACATACATACATCTATCTGCATAAAAGCCCATCAACTGTTCTACTTTACCTGTGTAAAACGTGGGTATGGGGGTATGATATCTACGTATATTTCCGATTTAGTATTGGGGAAGTTTCAAATAAATAAATAAAAACAAAAACAAACGAACATGTATTAACAGAGGATATAGATAATACTGGCGCTCCCCATACACACACATGCACTTACAAAAACATAGACACACATTGAGGGATGCGCATGCAATAGGAACACAAAATACAAAATGGCTGATAGTTAGCAAGGTGAGACACACATAAGAAGGAAGGAAACAAAGGACCACTGATGAGGTCACAGAAGTGTGACGAAAGAACTCTGGCTGAAATAGGATTAATGTAATGTAATGTAATATAAAGCTGAAGCAAATTAACACCAGATATACAATGCGTGTGTTTTTATTGGCCAAACTGGCAATATGACCATCCCCGAATACAACAACAATATATA
>NC_069010.1:9123629-9129985 GCF_001194135.2 Octopus bimaculoides
ACAGTTCCAGATTGCTCGTGGTGCGTTTCTGTTCAGGAGTCAAAAGGCAAGGGACCCACCTTGCAGAAACCTTTGAGAACCCAAGTTCTTTTGTCACAATGTTGTCTGCTCTTTCAGTTGAGATGCCCAGTCTCTCGGCTATCTGACGACAAGATATTCGGCGATCTTGCATTATTATCATACCAAGAGCAAGATCAAAGGTTGTCCTTGGTGGCTGCAGTTGGAGGTCTCCCTGGTCTTGGATCATCTTCCACACTCTCCCTGCCACGCTGGAATTCATCTATCCAGCGTTTGACTGTTGCATATGAAGGAGCATTGTCTGTTAAGGTTCTCACCGTATCTTCCTGGATTTCTGATGGAGTCATGCCTTTCAAATGAAGCTACTTTATGACAGCACGATACACAGTTTTCTCCATTTCCCTTGAAACCTCGACACTTGTTTATTCAAAAATTTGCAACAAAAATTAAAATATCAGAATCATGAAAATACTATGAATATAATATACATAACATAAACCCAAATATCATAGAAATAATCAGTTATTATAAAAGCCATAAAAGTTCACAATCCCAGAAGTCAATTAATACAGAAGTCACTTCAGGGTCAATTCGTTTCACACACACACACACACACACACACATTTATATAGTCTTTTATTCTTTTAGTTGTTTTAATCATTTGTCTGTGGCTAAGCTGGAGCATTGCCTTTTGTCAAGCAAATCGACCCCAGGACTTATTCTTTGGAAGCCTAGTACTTATTCTATCGGTCTCTTTTGCCGAACCGCTAAGTTATGGGGACGTAAACACACCAGTATCGGTTGTCAATCGATGTTGGGAGGACAAACACAGAAACACAAACATATACACACACACACACACACATATATATATACACATATATACGACGGGCTTCTTTCAGTTTCCGTCTACCAAATCCACTTACAAGGCTTTGGTCCTCCCAAGGCTATAGTAGAAGACATTTACATATATATACATATGTATATATGTAAATATATAGGTTAAAGTAGTGAGGAAAAGCAAACAAACTGTTTGAGCTGCTCTTGGAATGCATACCAGTTTAAGTCACCCTAATGGGAACTCCTCCTTAGGTGCCACGTAAAAAGTGCCCTTCATACACTTTGTAAAGTGGTTGACATTAGGAAGGGCATCCAGCTGTAGAAACCCTGTCAAAATAGTTAATGGAGCCCAGTGCAGACTTCTGACCAGCCAGCTCCTGTCGAACCATTCAATTTATGACAGCATGGAAAATGGATGTTAAATGTTGATGATGATGATGATGATATATGTGTGTGTGTGTGTTGTAATTCTCTTGTTATGGATAAGTCAAGTTACCCAATGGAAACCCTATTAGTTTCCTCTTTATTTCAATTCTTTTTGAAGTTCATTTGCTTTTTATTAGTTTTTGCAATGGCCTTCAGTGATGTTCGTACATCCTGACATATTTCAAATGCCTTTACTATTCACAGTAATATAATCTGTTTGCTTGATATCAAAGGAGGTCCATTCTAAGTTTAAGCCAGCGCTATGGACATATCATATTTCTCTTTTTACTTTAGCCTCAGATGGACCAAAGCCTTGTGAATGGGATTGGTAGGCAGAGACTGAAAGATACGCATTGTATCTGCATCATCATCATCATCATTTAACGTCTGTTGTCAATGCTGGCATGAGTTGGATGGTTTGACGAGGGCTGGCAAGGCTGGAAGGCTGCACCAGACTCCAGTCTGATTTTGGATGGTTTTCTATAGCTGGATGCCCTTCCTAATGCCAACCACTCTGACAGTGTGTGCTGGGTGCTTTTACCTGTCACCGGCGCAAGTGCTACTTGTGTGACACTAGCATTGGTCATGTCGCCTCTGTGAGGCCCAACACTCAAATGGTGCTTTTTATGTGCCACCAACACAGCTGTGTGACACCAGCCACAGCCATGACTATGATTTGTCTTGGCTTGATGGGTCCCCTCAAGCACAACATATCACCAAATGTCTTGGTCACGAGTCATTGCCTCCATCAGGTCCAATGTTCGAAGATCATGCTTCACCTCTTCATCGCATGTCTTCCTGGGTCTACCTCTACCACAGGTTCCCTCCACAGAAATTGGCACTTCTTTACACAACTACCCTTGTCCATATACATCACATGATCATACCAGCACAGTCATCTCTCTTGCACAACACACCTGATTCATCTTATGCTTAACTTCTTCTTTCTGCCCCTCTTATCTTCTAATTTGCATCACCTTTCTTGATTTTCAAATTCAGTATCCCTTTCCAGTGTATTATTTCACTTATTATTCCCAACGTCTCTATTATTATTATTATTATTATTGAGTGAGAGAGCAGTGCCTGCCACCAGAGTGACACTGGGGTACAAATATACGAAGCCCAGTATACCCATCATGACTACCCGTCTGATAAGGGTACACCAGGCACATGCATCACAACCACATGTGCACGACATGGTAATCTCATATCAAGATAAACACCGCATGACCTTGCAGGTGGGGCCCAGTTAGAATTTTCTTCAGGTCGAGTAGCCCATCCCGATCAAAAGGTCCCTGAATAAGGTTTGTTTAAGGATGTTGAGCAAAACCCCCATGTTTCCAAAGGTGAATTATCCAAACCCTAAAGAATTCCTCTCAACACATGGCTATGATGCTTCCCCAGTACTTCTGTTCATAATCAGAGATGCACATATCATCAGCCACCAAGGGACATGCTCAACTCGTTATGGTCAGACAACTGACAAGCAAATCTGTGGTATTGAGCAGAATATTTGCTGTAGCCCATCTTTTATACCAAGACAAAACAATGTACATGGATAACACTGCCAATCAGTTAAGACCAGAAGCCCTGAGAACCACTGTCTGGTATGGCATCAGGGCATTTATTATTATTATTATTATTATTATTATTATGCTGTTTTTTTCTTCTTTCTTCAAATTTTCTTCCATTTCTCGCCGAGTGTTTTCCGTACACCTAGGGCAGAGAAACTCGTTGTATGCATTCCCAGTTTACACACGCAAATTCACAAGTCAAATATTATTATTATTAATCGCAGAATAATGCTAATAATATAGCCTGAACAGGATAAACTACCCCTATTTTGCAGAGAAAAGTGTAGGTGGCTAGCTGTTCAGGCTATATTATTAGCATTATTCTGCGATTGAGAATTTAAAATCACTTTAACTTTCTAAAAGACATCTCAACGCTTCTAAAAGCAAACTTCGTTTGGTTATTTACGTTTGTCGTAATTCGAATCTATCATTATCATTATCATTATTATTATCATTATCATTATTACTCATTTCGCTGTTTCTATGCCTTAAATTAGGATTTTCATCATGGATATTTGCTCTTGCTATGCTGTTTTTTGTGTTAGTCTGTTCGTTTCCCTGTTCATAGGCTTGGACAGTGCTTGCAGCAGTTACTTCCCTTTGACCGCTAAACCCGTGATCTTTAAATTATCACCTCTTGTTTCGTTACTGTTACCTAAAAGTGAATTTGCTTTTTGTAGAAATAATTTAATCTTTCTGTATTTTCTGCTGCTAATATTTGTGCCATGTTCTTTGAATTCTTACTAAATGCAAGTTGAAGATTTTAGGATACTTGCTACCATTAGGAAAATATTTATTTACCACCGAATAAAGTAATCGTAGAATGTCCATGCTAATTTGTTATTATTAGGTCTAATTTTATAGAAATTACTGTTTGTTTATACTGGGAGTTACTGAGGACTTGATGGGGGATGCTGGGCTTGGAGGAATTGGTGGAACGGCTAACAAGGGCGGATGGAGTGCAGTAGTATGGGTCAATGTTGAGGAGGGTGCTTGAGCCTGAGGTGAATGGACAGTGAAAGTGAGGTAGACCAAGGAAAAGGTGGAGGAGGAGATTGGGACGGTTGGCTTAAGAAGGGAGGATGCCCAAAACAGGGCGAGATGGTGTGAGGGTGGTTGCTATCCTCACAAGACCAAACTAGTGCAGTCTTCCTTCTTGCACACAACATCTGGTACCCCAGATGCCCAGTTTTTCACTTACACCCTCTCATATGTGCACACTGACATTATCCATCCAGTGAAGCATTACTGGTTTCGTTTCTTTCATGCCTTCACATGCCCTCAATCGTCACAACCCATGTAGCATAGTTGTCATGTAGCATAGTTATTTGTACACCAGCATCACACAATTTGCTTTTCACTTTGCCTTTAACACACACACACATATACATATATATATACACATGCATGCACACACACACACACACACATACACAAGAAGTTTATTCATCTTTTCCAGGAAGTACTAATTGCAAATCAATTCATGATTTCAAGCTTGTTTTTATTTTTTTGTTGTTTGTGTAAAAAATTGCATTTCAGGTTTTTTTGTTAGTTGTACTTCATAAAAACTTTTGTGTATCTCAGTAACTCACACCAACCGGATATAGCACCCCCATCCACATCCACCCATGCACAAGGATGCATACACATCCACAGGTATACAAACACACCACACAGCTATTTGTCATCCTTACAACACAAACCTGCATCTAGGTCTGTGACGTGCATCAATGCCATAATGATATCCGTGAGGCAGCTAATGATGGAGATGTGTTGGATTGCTGGTATGGCTGTCTTTGTATAGGCGGAAGAGTAGTATAACACATCTTTTTGATTGGACACTAAACTCTGCTTGCGAAGACCTGTTGGGGCAAGTGAAGTCAAAATCATAATTGAACCATATTCGATGACTGGCACCTGTGCCAGTGGAGCACTGACAGCTCTGCCTGAGCATGATTATCGCCAGAGCAGCTGTCTGGCTTCCATGCCGGTGACCAGTAAAAAAGCACCATTTGAGCGTGATCGTTACCAGTGTCGCCTTACTGGCACTTGTGCCAGTGACACGTTTAGAAAATCATTCGAGCAAGGTCGTTGCCAGTGCCGCTGGACTGGCTCCTGTGCAAGTGGCACGTAAAAAACACCATTCTAAGCGTAGCCGTTGCCAGTACCTCCTGACTGGCCTTCGTACTGGTGGCATGCAAAAGCACCCACTACACTCTCTGAGTGGTTGGCGTTAGGAAGGGCATCCAGCTGTAGAAACTCTGCCAAATCAGATTGGAGCCTGGTGTAGCCATCTGGTTTCACCAGTCCTCAGTCAAATCGTCCAACCCATGCTAGCATGGAAAGCGGACGTTAAACGATAATGATGATGATTTATATCATCATTATCATCATCATTTAACATCTGCCTTCCCTGCTGGCATGGGTTGGACGGTTTGACAGGAGCTGGCCAGGCAGATGGAAGTACCAGATTTTGTGTCTGTTTTGGCAGGGTTTTTACGGCTGGATGCCCTTCCTAACACCAACCACCCCACAAAGTGGACTCAGTGCTTTTTACATGGCACCAGCACAGGAGGAAGTCCGTTTTGGCAAAGTTTTTACAGCTGGATGCCCTTCCAAATGGCAACCACTACATAGTTGGAAAGTGGCTAGGTAAGTCTTGACAAGGGCATATAATTTAATTTATTTTTATTTCATCTTAATTGAATTTAATTTAGCTACATAACGAATGGTTAAAAAGAACAGCCTCTGACAGCTGTGGAACGCTTTGTCAACTCCATGAGTCGGGGATTCCATCCTTGGAGAGATCATTATGTCCAAGAAGGAGGAGAGGTTCAATTAAATCCAATTAGATCGGGTAAATCCATGATCAGAAAGGATGATTAGATAGTATTCGGTAGAGAGGGAAAATGAATGCTGAGAGGAGGTATGAATAATGGACTCTGGTGTGAGAAAGACAGGTAGATAAGAGCTTTGTACTAGATAGATATTAATCAGTGTAGTGAGGGGTATTTAGTTCAGGGAAGTGTGGGCAAAGTTGAGGGAGGGGTATTCCTATCCAAAGAAATTAGGAGAAGCAAATGTAAAGACGGACAGATAAAGGGAAAAAATAAAGCAGAATCAGACATACAAGGCTGGGTATCAATGAAAGGAGGGAATGTGGTCGTAGAAATGATAACAGCCCACCATCTGTAGTGGGTGGAATGGGAGACCATGGTCTATGCTAGACCAGGACATACCGTAAGGTATCTTCATTTTCTAAGGTAATGCTAGAGAAGTAGATTTGCTCTTTATACTTAAATGCATTTAGATGTGGCAAATATCAATGCTTGAAACCATATATGCATTATATATATATATATATATATATCATCATCATCGTTTAACGTCCGCTTTCCATGCTAGCATGGGTTGGACGATTTGACTGAGGACTGGTGAAACCGGATGGCAACACCAGGCTCCAGTCTGATTTATATATATATATATATATATATATAT
>NC_069010.1:9130049-9131818 GCF_001194135.2 Octopus bimaculoides
ATCTTATATATGTGTGTGTGTGTGTGTCATCACCATCATCATCATCATTTAACGTCCACTTTCCATGCTGGCATGGGTTGGATGGTCTGATTTGAACTGTTAAGCTGGAGAGCAGCACCAGGTTCCAGTCTGATTTGCCAGGGTTTTCTACGGCTGGTTGCCCTTCCTAATGCCAACCACTTCAAAAGTGTAACGGGTGCCTTTCATGTACCCCCAACAGTCTTCCAAGTGAAACTGCACTCATCTATCTATATTGAATAAAACCCCTTCAAGGCAGTGCTCCAGTATGGCCGCAGTCCAATGACTGTTACAAGTAAAAGATAAAAGATATATGCATGTGTGTGTGTGTGTGTATGTGTAATATGAATTGCTGTTTGCCTGAAATACGAAACGAGATCGTCGTAGTGCGCGCGCGCGTGATCGTGGAATTGCGTGATTTATTTCCGAGTGGGACATGTGAATGTTTGGTGTGTGACATTTGATAATTAACTCTAATTTTAAGAATCTCAACCATCCTGACGATCATCATAGATGTTTTTTTGTTTTTTTTATATATAATATATGAATACATTTGCACCGATGCAGCCCCCCTGCATATGTCCGTGACATTTAATGTGACCGACGTATATTGTTTTAACAGGATAACATCTGGCATGGTTCTCAACATTCCTCGATTCCACCGAAGATTCAACCGTCACCGTTTCCGTCCCTTAATTAAGCCGTTTCACAAGTTCTTGTAGTATCGTTTTTATTTTATTTACCTTTCATTCTGTTCTTTTTAATTGTTTATTCTGTTGTCTCACTTTTAATTATCATTTCGTTAGAAATTAACTAATTAAGTGCGCGAAATCCAAACGATCGCGCACTTCCAGCCTTGTACTAATTAAATCATTATTAATAATATAATCGTTGTAATTATATTTATAATTAATTACTATTGACAACTACGATTAGAATTATAAAGCAACCCAACTCAAAACCGAAACCGTTTTTCTGCCGTTAAGATTTCTTTTCAAGATAATCCCGAATTTTTAACAAACATCCTGTTTGATAATTTTATAATCTTTTACATTTATTAGCATTTAGAATTTTGCTAATTAGTAATTATATTCATTTTACCATAATATTACATTATATATTTCATATTATATTAAATCCTAGGAATAAAAATACGAAAGCCGTCGTTAGGTCAGTACCACACCCAAATAAAGCACATCCTCTCCCATTAAACACGACTAAGCACTTAACACAATTTAGGCAGCACTGGTAGCATTTAACAGATATTCTCCTTGCATCTGAGGCATATCTACACATCGTGCCCTCATTTAACACGTTTGAGAGACATAGTGCTCTCATTTGATTACGCATCCACTGTTAATAGACATCACCACAAACCAAAATCCACGCGCTACAACGTAGTCCGACAGATCTACACACACACCCGTATGCTTTATATACATATATATATATGCAAACAGCTTGACATGGTGTGATGTGTTGAGATCAAACCCATCCTCCCCACTACTGGACCTACCTCACAACTCCACAAGTCCTAAGGTAAACAGGACTATCTATCGATATCTATCTACAGCTCTATGTATACACATCGTATGATCTGTTTCAATATCAAAGTTTGATCAGTCTTAACAGTTTGCACTTTGATAAGCAGTTTGTTGGGCGTGTGTGATTATATACATACATATATGATATATATGAATATATAGAAGTGTGTATATTTGAATATATATATATATATAATATATATATAT
>NC_069010.1:9132377-9151913 GCF_001194135.2 Octopus bimaculoides
ATTATATATTGGTTGTCTTCTCTCCTCCTCTCTCTCTTTTTTATTCCTCCTGCTCCTCCTCTCATTCAATACTTACTCGACATACTCCTCCCTCCACGTGATGTTCTCCACTACCACCACCATAAACAACGTATGTAGTAGTAGTAGTACGAGTACTAGTAGTAGTAGTAGTAGTAATAATTATAATAATAATAATAATAATAATAATAATAATAATAATAAACAACAACAACACTACTACTACTACTAATAATAATAATCGTAGTCGTCGCTGTTGAACTCTGCCCATGAAGGGAGGAGGAAGGGGAGACAGAGGGGTGAATCAGTCGTTGTCGGTGTTGGATGCTCCCTTTGACGATACAGTACCGTTAAACGACATCCTAACCACGACCACCGCCACCGACACTGGTCAACAATCACAACAACAACAACAACAACAACGCCATCGATCATCGTCCTCCTCATCACCACCACCACGTCGTCGTCTTCTTCAAGCTATGTTCTCCTCATCTGCCGGAGGAGGCAGCGACAACAATCGCAGTCCTAGCATCAACACCATTTTGCCTTACGTATCAGTCGAAGGACAAACCATTCCGGCGCCCGAACTGATCAACGATGCTTCAGACACGGCCCCGATCGTCGATTCGGATGAGGGTCGCAGTTTCGAGAGCGATGCCACTAATCCGACCGTACAGGTGCTCTCCTCGAACCCGATCAACTCACGGAGGGCCTACATTTCCGTCGGGATCCTCTTTGCCATCAATCTTCTCAACTATATGGACAGATATACCATTGCAGGTAAGATATTAAATGTCTAATATAGATTTTATTTAATTAATTAACGAATCATCGTCTCCAAACGGTGCAGTGGCGTGGTATTTACTTTTGTCTTCAAACCTTTCACGTGTCTCTCATTAACCGAGTTTCGTTCTATCGTCCGTTTATTAAGTATGGCTTTTTAATAATCGCTAGAGGGTTGGACGATTATTTTTTTTCAGCGACGAAGGAAATAATCCCCCTAAAATGACTGTTTTGTGACAGCTCTGTAGAAAATACTCATCGGATTCGTAGCCATTTCTTCCGGTTTCAGTCGGCTGTATCGATAAACAAGACTGTGGAACCTGTCCACACACCTTCATCCTCTTATTCTATGCGCTAACCCTAAACTTTTCTTGTCTCGATTTAAAAAAAAAAGGGTTTTATTTCTTTTTTTCTTTTGTCATAAAATTTCTATTTTTATTGAGGTTACTTCCTCCGTTAACTCCCTTGACATTTCAGGTTCGAATCCTGTCGAAGTTTTAATTTCAAGTGAAAATAAAAATTGAGTGAGCACACACACACACACACACACACACATACACACACACACACACACACACACACAGACACACATCACTTTTTTTTTTCTTTCCAAGATTTCTAGTTTCATTCCGTAGATTTAGGTAATAGTTTGTATCGTGCGCGATCGCCGATGTATTTTAATATTAAATTCTGATCTATTAATAATGTACACCATCTGATAAGTATTCGTAGACTCCCTCTTTTGAAAGTTCTGAGGGCGGTGAATTGGTTGTGAGTTGAAATCCCCATCTTATATTTGTTCCGATTGCTTGCAGTCTTGAGTTCAAAACCCGCTGAAGTCAGCTTTTACCTTTTATCTTCCCACTTGGGCCCATAAAATCAAATACTAGCCACGTGTTGATGTTGTGTGTGTACGATGGTACGATATGTGTATGTAGGTGTGTGTGGGTGTCTTTGTTCCTCGCAACAGCTTGACAACCGGTGTTGGTCCGTTTATGTCCCCGATAGAATATTTACCAGGTTTAAGAATATGAACTTGGGTCGGTTTTCGATTGAACTAGTGATTTTCAACTGACATTAATACGACTCTTGGCGGTCCATAGAAGATTTTGTTGCTAGAAATTGATTATACACCTACAATACACTAAAAATTAAATATTTTTTAAAATACTATTTAATATTCTTTTCTACTCCAGGCACAAGGCCCGAAATTTTGGGGGAGGGGGCCAGTCGATTAGATCGACCCAGTACGCAACTGGTACTTAATTTGTCAACCCCCCCCTAGGGTTATGATCCGTGCATCGAAGGGTAGCAGCCGATCCGATAGGCGGATGGATTCACTCCTTGGACGCGTGGTTTCGGCTACGAATGTCGGGACCCTGCTTACTCCTTCGCTCGATCGCTGCCCACTATAATAACCAGAGCATCCCGATGAGCGCGTAGATTCGGGTTGAGTGGCCCTGACCACTCTAATACACCGTTAAAACAATACCAACAGACACATTCACGCAAACACTCTCTCAAACCAAACACGATTCTTTGCTAACTCATCAAATTTGTCTGTGAAGAAAAGTCGCTGTTTTTAAAAACTTTTATCACTGCCCCCACTTCGTTTTAAACACTGCTATTCTAAATTTAATTTGCGAATAATTGATTAAGATTATTGTTGTCGATATTGTTTATGTCCAGTCGAAGCCTGGTGACACAGATCTGTGCTCTAAAGCAGCTGTCACCAAGTTTTCTTGTTTGCATCACGGACCAGACCATGCAAGACAAATTCTCCACAGATCGGGGAATCACGTGCAGAATCTATAATTTCATTCTACACACACACACACACACACACACACACACACACACACATATATATATATATATATATATGTCTTACATACATATATGTCTTACATATATATATATACATATACATATATATACATATATATATACATATATACATATATATACATATATACATATATGCATATATATATACATATATATACATATACATATACATATACATATATACATATATATACATATACATGTCTTACATACTTAATACATATATAATACGTATAGGCGTTTGCTTCGTGTATACTTATCAACCATATGGTTCCTAGTTCAATACCACTGCGTGGCATTTTGAGCATGTTTTCTACTGTGGCCCCCGGGCTGGCAAAAGCCTTGAAACATCGTGCACGCACGCATTTGTCTACGACCGACTAGCGGTGTTGGTTTGTTTATGTTCCTCTAATTTAATGGTTTGGTATAAGAGACTGATAGAATAAGTGCCAAGCTTTAAAAAATAGGTAGAGGCGTGTGATTTGTTTGACATACCTCTAAGGTGGCGCCCCAGCATGGCCTCACTCTAAGTAAAAGTATAATACAGACATACATCCTCATCCTCATCACCGTTTAACGTCTCCTTGACAGGAGCTGGCCAGGTAGGAGCCTGCACCAGACTCTTCTGCGTCTGTTTTGGCACAGCTTTTATGGCTGGATGCCCTTCCTAACAGTCGCAGAGTGGACTGGGTGCTTTTTACATGGCACCACCAGTTATAATCCTGGTTCTGGCTAGCTGCATTGAGTTTTAAGGATCACCTAGGATTACTTGGGGTGAGCAATCCCATTGTAATCCATCCGATGGGTTGATATTGAGTTTGCTTCGCTGGAGTATGAATAGTTTACTGAGTGTCTATCCATGACAATCACAATGAATATGGAGATTAGGACATCCTTTCTACCATCTACTTTGCTGCTGTCTTCTGTTGCATTCTGGAATTCAGGATTTTCTCCTTGTTTTATGCACTGCTATAGTTTGTGCTCCGTTTTTGCTGGTGGAAAAAAAAAAAAACCATTCTGCTATTTTGTGTCTTTTATTAAAGAGTTTATGGTGTTTGTTCGATTTGGGACGATGTTTATCTGTAGCTGTGAAAAGTTTAGCCAGAATGTTAGAAGCTATTTGCCGACCGAATTACACTTGTTTCCATTCCTAGTACCCAGTATATAAGTGAAGGCATATGGCTCAATGGTTAGAGCGTCATGTTTACAATCATGGGGCAGTGTGTTGTGTTCTTGAACAAAACATTTTATTTCAGCTGAAGAAATGAGTTGCGACATTAACTGGTGCGCAGTTGTATCAGCCTCTGCCTTTCCCTTGGATAACAAGGTGCTGTGCAGTGGAACTGAACCTGGGACCATGTGGTTGAGGAGCAAAAAATTCAGTATTTCCATATTTCTTTTAATTGACTTCTGTTCTCTCATAGCTGTCTTCACGATGTAAGTTCACACAACTAAGACTTAATTAATAAATTTAATTAACCCTTAATCCTAATCAATATATTATTGATCTGCAGTAGACACATGTGTCTGCCTTGGTTGGTTTGTAAGTGGATTGGAGTCTGGGACAGGATATCATAATTAAGGTCAGAGAGAGTGTATACGTATGTATATATATATGTATATATATATATATATATATATATGGCACAAGGCCTGAAATTTGTGGGGAGGGGACTAGTCGATTATATTGACCCCAGTGTTACACTGGTACTTAATCTATTGACCCCGAAAGGATGAAAGGCAAAGTTGAGCTCGGTGGAATTTGAACTCAAAGATAATAATAATAATAATAATAATAATAATAATAATAATGATAATAATAATGATAATGATAATAATAATGATAATGATAACAATAATGATAATAATAATAATGTTGTTATTGTTGCAGGTGTATTACACAGTGTACAAAGCTTTTATGGGGTCAACAATACGAAACTGGGACTCTTGCAGACGGCCTTCATCGTCAGTTACATGTTGTTCTCTCCGATATTCGGTTACATTGGAGACCGCTACAATCGCAAATACATCATGGCTTGTGGCATATTCTTCTGGTCTTGTTTGACCCTGGCAGGGTCGTTTGTTGGCAGAGATGTAAGTATTTACCTTGGTTGTCTACATTTCCCAGGAGGCACCCCCCCTGCCTCATTGCATCTATCTTTGTTGTCTACATCATCATCAGTATCATCATCATCATCATCAGTGTCGTCATCGTCATCATCAGTGAGTTGTACCTGTAATTGAAGAGGGGCCAGCCTTGTCACATTTTGTGTCATGTTGAATCTCCCCGAGAATTATGTTACGGGTTTGTGTGTCTGTGGAGTACTCAATCACCTGTATGTTAATTTCATGAGCAAGCCTTATCATCATAATCGGTGGAGTGTCAGTTCGAGAGATTTGAGGCCATGGAGGTTGAGAAACTTACTTCCCAACCACATGGTTTTGAGTTCAGTTTCACCACCAGGCACCATTGGTGGTAGGGGTGATGGTATCCCATAGTTCACTGTTCCCCTTCTCCATCCCCCTCTTCATCTTCGTCTCTCTCTTTCAGAAATTTCATCTGTTCCTCTTCCTTCGAGCCCTCGTTGGCATCGGTGAGGCCACCTACTCCACCATAGCTCCAACCATTATTGCTGACCTTTTCGTCAAAGATATGCGATCTCGGATGTTGATGGTTTTTTATTTTGCTATCCCGGTTGGCAGGTAAGGTTTCAATTCCTGTCTTCTCTTTTTTTCAATTCTGTTCTATGTTTGTTTCCATTCATTGTACTACTATCATCACTCTCACTCACTCATTTACACACACACACATTCAGAACTGTACTCACACTCATATCTTTATTCACAGCCCCACTCATACCTATACTCACACAACTTCTCTCATACCTACACTCACACAGTCCCAGCACTTGCCCAAAGTGCCACGCAGTGGGACTGAACCCAGAACCATGTGGTTGGTAAGAAAGCTACTTACCACACAACCACTCAATCTTTTAGAATTGAAACTGGTCAGGTCTGGCCTCCCACACCTACCCCACAATGTCTTTCTAAAAATAAATCACATCATCGAATCCAGGATTAATTGAAACCAATGTGAATAAAGAAGGGTTACATAATCTGAGTGCCGAAGGGTTAAGCTTTCTGTCAATGAACCCCTTTTTGAATCTATAGGTCCCTTCTTTGCCTTCAAGCCTTTTTAATTCTGTCTGAATTTGAGTAGGCAGGCATGGGCATGGCTGTGTGGTAAGGAGCTTCCTTCCCTACCACATGGTTCCAGGTTCAGTCCCACTGCGTGGCACCTTGGGCAAGTGTCTTCTACTATAGTCTCAGAGCGACCAAAGTGAGTGGATTTGGTAGACGGAAACTAAAGAAGGCCCATTGTGTGTGTGTGTGTGTGTGTGTATAGTTGAAATTTACAGAAAAACAAAAGACAAAGACAGGTGTATAAACTACAAACAGATGTATTCGTTTGATGCTTGGGAAGGTGAGAAAGTCTTTTTTCATGTTCTGAGCCTATGCTCTTCAACATGTTCCCCTCTAATTAATAAGCAACTTCATTATAAGATTACATTCACCTGAGATGGTTAACTGGCAGAGTCATTAGAATCTCAGACAAAAAAAAGTCACTTTGCAGTATTTGTTGTGACCCTTTTGTGTTTTGAACTCAAATTCTGCTGAAGTCAACTCTTCTTTTCGTCCTTGCAAATACTGGGGTTGATGGTGTTGACTGTCCACTCCCTTTAAAATTGCTGCCCTTCGATCAAGATCACTAACCATTATTTCATTTCCTTTACGCTGTCTTATAAAATGGTTTTAGCATGTTCAAAATTTCTGTTCCAGTGGACTCGGTTACATCGTTGGTTCAAACGTTGCCTCTGCTATCGGTAAATGGCAGTACGCTCTCAGGGTATGTACTAAAAGCACTTTCTATCTTTTACTTAATTTTATTTGGTTAAGCTTCCAGCCCTGTTTATATATATATATATATATATATATATATATATTAACTTTAAAGACGCACTCCATGAAAGGAGGACTGCTACTACTACTACTACTACTACCACCACTACTACTTTTCGTAATTGCAACAAAGCATTAACAGGACAAAGACCGGAGTAGCAAAAAATGTGTCAGAATTGCATGGAAGGATTATATTGAAATTTGGTTGAATGAGAAATGTGTTTGTTTATTGTGGTGGTGGTGGTGGTGGTGGTAGTGGTAGTAGTAGTTGCGATGTCACTGGTGCCAAGCTATATCAGCCCCCTTTGCCTTTCCTTTGGGATAACATTGGTGGCATGAAGAGGGGAGGCTGGTATGCATGGGCACCTGCTGGCCTTCCATAAACAACCTTGCCTGGACTTGTGCCTCGAAGGGGAACTTTCTAGGTGCAATCCCATGGTCATTCATGACCGAAGGGGGTCCTTACCCTTTACTATATATATGTGTGTGTGAAGGTGGTAAGCTGGCAGAAACGTTAGCATGCTGGGCGAAATGCTTAGTCTGTCTTTACATTCTCAGTCTGAATTCCGCCGAGGTTGACTTTGCCTTTCATCCTTTCGGGGTCAATAAATTAAGTACCAGTTGCGTACTGGGATCGATCTAATCGACTAGCTGCCTCCCCCAAAATTTGGGGCCTTGTGCCTACAGTAGAAAAGAATATAGGTGTGTGTGTGGTTGCAAAGTTTGCTTCCCAACTACATAGCTTCAGGCTCAGTCCCACTGTGTGGCATCTTGTGCCAAATGTTGTCTACTATAGCTCTGAGTTGACCAATGCCTTGAGAGTAAATTTGGGAGATGGAAACTGAAAGAAGCCCATCATACATACATGTAGTATATTATGTGTGTGTGTGTTGTTTTGTGTATGTCCCCAAAACTTAATGGTTTTCCTCAAAAGTGACAATAGACTAAGTACAAGATTTAAAAAACTGACAAGTATTATGGTCAACTCAGTCAACTAAAATCCCTTCAAGGTGGTGGCCATGCATGGATTGAAACGGCTAGAAGATAATTAAATAAAATACTGGTTCGTTAATAGAGGTTTGAGTGAATACTATACGAAGTCTAATCAAAACGTATCCGGATTGGTGCTGTAAAAAGGAAACAACAACAGCTCCTTCAGAGTCGTCCCCTTCTGAAGTCCCTCACTTTATCTGGCATCATTTCCATGGACTCCCGTTTCCTGGGACTCCTTTTTGGGGAGAGCAAACAGCTGTCTCGTTTGGATTTCCTCAATGTCTTCAAATCTTGTTCCTTTCAAGTTGCATTTTGGAAACAGGAAAGGGGCCATGGCCATAGATCCATGATCCATCAGCTGTTAAGGACCATTTCCAAACAGTTGACCCCTTCCTCAACAAAATCAAGGAGATCCTGCACAGTTGACCCCTGATCTTCCAAGCACATAAACAATAGAAGAGAGTGAAAACGTTATAACTTAGTATGTTACCATAACAACAGCGTCCAAGGTCAATCTGTGCCAAGTGACTTCACTTTACGTACTTAAGAAGCTTCGTTACCATAGCAACAGTTCCGATGGTTTTTGGTTGGACCTCATACAGTGTTGTGGATACAATTATTTTGAATTGTTATTTGAGTTTGAACTCAAAACCTTTTGTTTTGCATGTAAGTTTCATGTGTTCCACCCGCATTAACTAAACCATCCCTGAATTCTCAATAACTACATGTTTCATTGTTGTTGTTATTTCCCTGTCTAGGTCACACCCCCACTTGGTATAATCTGTACCGTGCTGATTGTCTTTCTTCTGGTTGAGCCTGAGAGGGGGTCCAGTGAAGGGGGTACCCACCTCAAGAACACCTCATACCTCACAGACATAAAGGCTCTTCTCAAAAAGTAAGTCCTCTCCTCATTTCTTTCGCTGCTCTCAGATGGGATGATGGGTAAGAGAGGGGCAGTGTGGAGGCACAGGCCCGACTCTCTGGTAAGAAGCTTGCTTCCCATCTACATCGTTCCAGGTTCAGTCCCACTGCGTAGCACCCTGGGTAAATGTCTTTCATTATAGCCTCAGGCCTTGCGAGTGGATCTGATAGATGGAAACTGAAAGAAGCCCATCATATACATTTCTAGTCTCAGTTACTGAAAAGGAGATAACCACTCTGAAATGCATGTGTCCATCAGTTTGGTGGGGGTGGGGGTAGCACTGGAAACGGACTGGATGTCTCTATACCTGTCTGTCTGCCGAGTGAGAAATCTTCCTAATGTGCAAAATACTGTGAATGGCTTGGTTATGGGTTCAAAATGTTGCAAAAAGTTGGACTCAACACAACACTTTGGGATTGAATACTGATTGATGTTTTGAAATGAGTTTTTGTAATTTCAAATCTGAACTAATTATTTTTAAAATTAGTTGACCTCAATAAATTATTTGATGTTTGACAAATCTTGCTCAAGGACACTCTTTGGGTTTTGGGTCACCAATGTTTATAGTTCATTGTTTTCACCGATAACCTCCTCAAACAAACACTGCAATGTTTAGATTATAGACAACTGATTACTTTTAATTCAAATGTTAACAATTCATAAAGTCTAGGACTTTAAAACATTATGGTGTAGGCATGGGTGTGCAATTAAGAAGCTGCTTGTCCCGACTGCATGCTTTCAAGTTCTGTCCCTCTGCTTGGCACATTGGGCAAGTGTCTTCTACTGGAGCCACCAGCCCTAAGTTGACAAGACTCTTCTGAGTGGATCTGGTTGACAGAAACTGTGTAGAAGTGTCGAGCTGGCAGAAACGTTAACATACCAGGCGAAATGCTTACTGGTATTTCCTCTGCCGTTACGTTCTGAGTTCAAATTCCGCCAAGGTCGACTTTGCCTTTCATCCTTTTGGAGGGCGATAAATTAAGTACCAGTTACGCACAGGGGTCGATGTAATCGACTTAATCCGTTTGTCTGTCCTTGTTTGTCCCTTCTATGTTTAGCCCCTTGTGGGCAATACAGAAATACGAAACTGTGTAGAAGCCTGTTGTTTGTATATTTATGTTCATATATATGTGTGTGTATGTATGTCTGTGTGTGTGTGTGCATATATATATATATATATATATATATAACAATATGTGCAAAGAAAATTATGTTTATTTTAGATAACACCTTCAAAATTCAATTGTATTAACTTATACACACACACACACACACACACACACACACATACATATATATTATAGAGGCATACCTCACACTATGTCATCAGTTGGTTCCAGGAGACACAACTTAAGTCGTATTGACTTGTCTATATATTTATATGTGTATGTAATATATATGCATATCATCATCATTTAACGTCCGCTTTCCATGCTGGCATGGGTTAAACGATTTGACTGAGGACTGGTGAGCCAGATGGCTGCTCCAGGCTCCAATCTGATCTGGCAGAGTTTCTACAGCTGGATGCCCTTCCTAACACCAACCACTCCAAGAGTGTAGTGGGTGCTTTTACATGCCACCGGCACGAGGGCCAGTCGAGCAGTACTGGCAACGGCTATGCTCATATGGTGTTTTTACATGTCACCTGCACAGGTGTCAGTCCAGCAGCACAGGCAATGTCCTTGCTAGAATGCTGTTTTTCATGTACCACTGGCACAAATGCCAGTAAGGCGACACTGGTAATGATCACGCTTGAATGGTGCTTTTCACGTGCCACCAGCATGGAAGCCAGTCAGCAGCACTGGCAACGATCACTCTCAGTGGGTGCTCTTAGCAATGGAGTTTGATGTAGCTACCCTCATTTGCATCTCTTGCCGTGAGGTAAGTTCATCTGGGACTTTCAACAGGAAGCGGTCCAGCCTTGATTTAAAAACACCTACATCTACTTTGTGCAGGTTCCTCAGACTCTTTGGGAGAATATTAAAAAGCTGTGGGCCCCTGAAACCCGGGCTGTTGTGGTAAGTGGTCCTGAAGCATGATGGCATTGCTGGGATCTTTGGCACTGTGCAATGTCGACCCTTTCTGGCATTGGTGTAGACTTGAGTTCTACTCATCTGTCAAGTTTCATCAAAATCAATAAAACGATGGAGGAGGAGTTAGATAACAACATCACAAACAAACACACCGATTTTCCACATATGTAGTATATATATATATATATATATATATATATATACACACACACACATATACATACATATATACTTATTATCTCTCATATTGATTAATCTGTTTTCAGTAAAAGTTTCCTGTTCTCAACTATTGGCTTCACATGTGTTGCATTTGTGACGGGAGCGTTGGCCCTTTGGGCTCCCTATTTTATGTATGATGCCATACGTCTCTTGGATGGATCAGCAGAAATGGCAGAGTAAGTCAGCAGTTTCTTTTTTTCAAATATTTGTTGTTTTAGATTTTGTTTTGTTTCTATCTTCCCCATTTTCCTTTTCTCGTGGCTTTTCACTGAAATGACTGCAGCCATCTTCTTGAGTTGTAGCATCAATATTGATCTACTTCAGAATGTATTTAAGATTGTTTTTGAAATACTTGCATGGCTTGCACTGGAGACATCCTTGCCCCAGTCGATTATCCAACACCTGTTTTGGCAGGCAGTTGTCCCCTAAATAGACAATCACGGGATAATCACATAATCTCATAATCTTTGAGATTTTGATCATTGGACTATTTAGTTTTAGAGTGACATTGCAGGGTCTGTATGAGAAGTTGGATCAGGCCAGTTTGAACATAAAACGAGTAGGATATTTGGCCTGGGTTTAAACATAAATGGCTAATGTCCATCTTTCATGCAGGTCTGTGTTTGACAGTTGGACAGGACTGCTGGGCCCAGGACCATTCTTCTCCGTTATCTTATTTCATCACGTTTTTTTTTGTTTTTTTTTTCAGCTTATTTAATTTTAACCCTTTTTTTAAAATCCCTACTTTTCAGCGTTAGCCTAAAGTTTGGCGTCATCACGTGTGCAGCTGGTTTCATTGGTGTTGCTGCTGGCTCTGTTGCTGCACAGTATTACAGGAGACGAAACCCTCGAGCGGACCCTCTCATCTGTGCAAACGGGATACTGTTGTGCACCCCGTTCTTATTCTTTACCCTGGTTACCATGCAGTATTCCATCACAGCCTCTTGGGTATGTAGCTCCACTGGTTATTGCTTGTGTTCTTTTTTGGTGGTGGGGAAATGTTCAGATTCTTTCTATTGTGTGCAGGGATCTTCCGATGGAAAAACCCCTACACCACCGACATCACCACCATTACCAGTACAAATACTGTGACCAACTCCACCCCACCCCCACCAGCCACCATCACAACAACCACCACCACTACAGTTCCCATGACTAATTACTGTCGTTAGTCTGTTTTTTCCATTAATTAATCTGTTTTTCTGTCTCTGTTTCAGGTTTTAATATTTATTGGGGAGACGTTTTTGTGCCTCAACTGGGCAATTGTGGCAGATATTTTATTGGTAAGAAGCAAAGATAATCTTGTTGTTGTTGTTGTTGTTGTTGTTGTTGTCGTCATCGCTTGTGGGGAGGGGGTGGTGAGTGAACTGGGAGTATATGTGAGTGTGTATGTATGTATATGTCTGTATGTATGTATGTACGTATGTATGTGTATGCAAGTGTATGTATGTATGTATATCTGTCTGAATATACATATATGTATATCTATATATAAATAATGGCAGAATCGTAAGCACACCGCAGCTGTGTGTGTGGCCTGTGTGTTGGGGTTGCGTCTCGTCTAGTGATTTTCACCTTTTTTAATATCATACCAGATCCAGGGATCTGCACCAAAAATTTACTATATTTAAAGAGGGAAGAGCATCAGGGTCCACATATGGCCCTGGGAGCTTTGGTTGAGGACCCCTGATCTAACGTGTGTGTGTATGTTTTAATGTCTGGCGTGTTGGACAAAAACTCAGATCCCTACAAAGACATCTTCTATGTCAATGTTTTTATAAAATCAAAGAAAAAAAAACTGTTGACCTTTAAACCCCCCCCCCCTCTCACTCTATTTATGGGTTTTCTTTATTAATTGAGCTTTGAACCTATCAATTACAACCTCTTCTATTGAAATTATCTCAAGTGGACAGGGTTAGCTCCTTCACAGCCAAGATAACCAAAAGTTAGTTTATGTAGGCTAATGACTGAAGCATAAGCAAATGGCCCAGTGTTCAGTGTCACTGTGTGGCACGTTGGGCAAGAGACATCTACGGTAGCCTTTTGCTGACCAAAGCTTTGGCAGTGAATTTGGATGAAGCCTGTTTTATATGCATATATCACCATCATCATCATCGTCGTCATCCTTTAATGTCCACGGGTTGGATGGGTTGGGAAGCCAAAGCACTGCAAACCATGCTCTGATCTACTTTAGCATGGTTTCTACGGCTGGAAGCCCTTCCTAACCCACAGGGTGCTGGCTGCTTTGTATGGGACACTGGCACAAGACCCTTGTAGGCCAATCTTCTTCACCAGGGGATGTGGCCTTAACACTTCTACTGTGGAGGACAGGTTGCACATACACACACACGTTTATGTGTGAGTGTATATGTATATATTTATATACACACACACATACATATGCATGTACCATAGATTTGTGAGTGAATTGGTAGACAGAAATTGTGTGGAAGCTTGTTGCATATCTATCTATCTTTCCATCTATCTATGCACACACACACACCAACCAATGTTTTTTTGTGAGTGATTTGGTGGACCCAAATACATGGAAGCCTGTTATGTATGTATATATATATATATATATGTATATGGCACGTGAAAAGCACCGTTACCAGCATTGACTTCCTGGCACATGAAAAAACATTTGAGAAAGGTTGTTGCCAGTGCCACTGGACTGGCTCCTGTGTAGGTGGCACGTAAAAAACACCAACCTATAATAGAAAACATCATCATCATTATTATTATTATTATTATCATTATTATTAAAGGCAGTGAGCTGGCAGATTGTTAGCAGACTGGATGAAATGCTTTGTGGTATTTTGCCTGTTGTTATGTTCTGAGTTCAAATTCCATAGAAGTCGACTTTGCCTCTCATCCTTTCAGGGTTGATAAATTAAGTACCAGTGAAACGCTGGGGGTCGATGTGATTGACTAGTCCCCTCCCCACAAATTTCAGACCTTGTGCCTTTAGTAGAAAGGATTATTATTATTTCTTCTTCTTCTTCTTCTTGTAATAATTGTTATTCCTTTGTGCTGCAGTATGTGGTCATTCCTACAAGACGGTCACTTGCTGAGTCATTTCAAATCATTATTTCCCACATGTTTGGTGATGCTGGCAGCCCTTATTTGATTGGATTGGTGAGTATAGTCATCTAGCTTTCTGTTTCTGAATGTCTGTCTATCTCTCTGTCTATTTATCTATCTATCTATCTCTCTGTCTATCTACCTACTTATCTATCTATCTATCTATCTATCTATCTATCTATCTATCTCTACTTTTCTCTCTCTCTGTCTCTCTCTACATATATATGTGTGTTTTGTGTATGTATAGATCTCCATCATTCCCTTGTCTGCCCCGCCCCCTCTCACTGCCTGTCTCTCCCACTGCATCTATTCTCTACCTCCTCCTCCCCCCCAGTCCTTAACTCTCTCCCTTTCTCCATCTCCATCATGTTATGTAATAAACCATATCTATTTCTCCTCCTGCATCGACAGATCTCCGACCACCTGTCCTCGACCTACCCCGAGTACATGCAAAAGACCAACTTCCTGCAGTTCATCACACTCCGTGCTGCCCTCTACATTACATGTTTTGTCTGTGTCCTCGGTGGCGCGGCCTTCTTTGCTGCGGCACTTTTTGTAGAAAAAGACAAAGAAAGAGTCGACAATCTCATCCGAGGTCAGTTACTCCATGTTTTATTTTTTGCTGTCGTTGTTGTTGTTGTTGCTGTTGTCATAGTTACTGCTGCTGCTGCTGCTGCTGTTGTGTCCTGCTTTGGTCAGCTTTTCTACTCTTTTATCAGGTTGATAAAATACACCATCAGTTTTATATATATACATATATGTGAGTGTGTGTGTGTATATATATATATATATATATATATATATATATATGTGTGTGTATATATAAAAATTAGGGATACCTAATGTACCAGCTTTGCTACAAAGAGGAGTCAACACTCCAAATCCCCAAGTTTATCACTTAAATAAACAAGAAAAAGATAATAGATTTATCATCATCATCGTCGTCGTCGTTTAACGTCCGCTTTCCATGCTATCATGGGTTGGACGATTTGACTGAGGACTGGTGAAACCAGATGGCCACACCAGGCTCCAATCTATATATATAAAAATAAACATAATTAATGACAGAAGCAGTGTTAACATGAAAAAGTGGATGTTGTGTTGGAACATACAGTACTGTGCTAGTTACCTGGAGAGTGTATATAAGGATTAGTTTATATCATTGATGGTTGATAACCACCCTGTATGGCCACTGGAAACTGCTGAATTACATGATCTGGCTCTCCGTTGCGATTGTGTGTGTAGAGAGAGAGAGAGAGAGAGAGAGAGAGAGAGAGACACACACACACACACACACACACACACACACACACACACACACACACACAGCAATAAGAGCTTTGGATGGGAATTTCTAAGTGTTTTAACTCTTTAGCATCCAGATTATTCTGCCAAATGTAATACTGTTTCCTTCATATTGTTTCGAATTAATCATTCTCTTGTTGCTTTGAGGTTTTGATGTTGTGATTGTTTATTATTAGAATGATATTGTAGGCTTGGTGTGAGAGGCCAGATCTGGGCAGTTTGAGCATAAATCACGTGGAATAATTTGGCTGGATACGACCAGTGTAAATGCTAAAGGGTATATGCATTGCTACATATGTTTCCACAAACTTAGATTTTGCAGAACTTCACTGGATGAGGAAGGAATACAACAACTAAAGCATGTAGTTTGTGGCAACGTATGTGGCAGTCCATTAAAAGATTTACAGATTCTCATCCAAAATTTCTTGTTATATTCATCCTGCGCTCTACTGGCATCAGACTAATAACCTTTCCATAGATTTACTCCAGAAGATGGGAACAATAAGTGGTAGCTGGGAAAAATAAGACAGGAGGAGCTTTTTAGGAGGACACTCAAAAATGTTTCACATAAAAGGACTTCAAGCATATAAGCTATATCTATATATGACAAATGACCGAGAGCTTGGCATTGTGCCAAGTAAAACTGCAGGAATGGCAGATCCTGGTGCCACGCAAATGGCACCTGTGCTGGTGGAATTTAAAAGCACCCATTACACTATCAAGAGTGGTTGCTGGTAGGAAGGATATCCAGCCATAGAAACCGTGCCTAATCAGACTTTTCTCAAGTTCCAAATGTGAATTTGTCTGTATTAAATACATCCCAAAGATGAAGTTTTGTATCTTTGTTGGAAACTGGCTCCCTCCTCAGTGGAAGATTTATAATAATTAAAAAATAGAAGAGACATACATGCATCATCATCATCATCATCATCATCATTGTTTAACGTCTGCCTTCCATGCTAGCATGGGTTGGACGATTTGACTGAGGACTGGTGAAACCGGATGGCCACACCAGGCTCCAATCTAATTTGGCAGAGTTTCTACAGCTGGATGCCCTTCCTAACGCCAACCACTCAGAGAGTGTAGTGGGTGCTTTTACGTGTCACCCGCACGAAAACGGCCACGCTCGAAATGGTGTCTTTTATGTGTCACCCGCACAAGAGCCAGTCCAGGGGCACTGGCAACGATCTCGCTCGAAAACCCTACAAGGCCAGTCAGGCAGTACTGGCAACGGTCACGCTCAGGATGGTACATCTTATGTGCCACCCGCTCAAGAGCCAGTCCAGGGGCCCTGGCAACGATCTCACTTGGCTTGCCGGGTCTTCTCACGCACAGCACATTTCCAAAGGTCTCGGTCAGTAGTCATCGCCTCGGTGAGGCCCAATGTTCGAAGGTCTTGCCTCACCACCTCAGCCCAGGTCTTCCTGGGCCTACCTCTTCCACGGGTTCCCTCAACTGTTAGGGAGTGGCACTTTTTCATGCAGCTATTCAACTGTTAGGGAGTGGCACTTTTTCATGTATACACACACACACACACACATGCCCTTGTATACACACGTGTGTGTATATTTTATATGTCTATCATTCATCATAATCATCATCATTTAATGTCTGCTGGCCAGAATTGGGTGGTTTGGCAGGGGCTGGTAAGGCCAGACACCACAACAGGATTCTTCGTCCGTTTTGGCATGGTTTCTATAGCTGGATTCCCATCCTAATGCTGACCACTACAGAATGTTCTGGATGCTTTTAACATGGCACCAGCATCAGTGTCAATTCTGCTGTGAAAAATGAGCAAAGAGGAATAACTTGAGGTACCCAATGGCATGTATTTGAACAAGATAGACCAGTACAAGTATATAAGAAAAAACACACACAACATAAAATTCTTGTTTCATTAAAATTATCTTTTCTTCAAGACAATGCATCATAATAAATCCAGATAAATACCCCTTGGAGCACTCTGTACAAATTGAACCTGGCTATCTAAATTGTCCAGTTAAAGCAACAGGAATTCACACAGGTTGTTATTTCACTTTCTGTGGCATGTCCAATGTATGAAACCGAATTTCAAAGACTGAATAAATTTGGTAAATTGATCACAGAGAATATTAGGGAAAAAACCCCGCAAAGAATGAAGGTCAGTCAATGATTTAATCAGCTACATGTGTTTCAAATAGAATTGCTCCCTACAACCAGCCGGCATCCTGAGCAGGGAAGACTGGACGTATATACGCTAGAGAAACTGGGTACCCAGTGCCTTGCTCCTTACAGAGTCATGTGGACTTATCATGTATATATGCATGTACGTGTGTGTGTGTGCATGTATGTATGCATGAATGTGTGTGTAATATATATATATATATATATATATATATATATATAGATATATATATATATAGATATATCTTTGTACTTGTGAATTTTCCATGCTTTTTTTAAAAATGATTTATTCATTATTCCAGGCGATTTAAGTGATGAAATAGTTGTTTTCCATTCGCCGGTTTCTGTTGGCTCCCCACAGGTGTACGGTGCTTTTAGCCATTTGTGGCGTGGTGAGTTTGTCGGTCTTGTACCCTTTCTGCCTCATCACTTGAGCCATGACTACATCTACTAACAGAATGTGGTGCTTACTTATACAGCATCCTTGAATCCTTTTGGATCTGTCTAACAAAGTGATGCATAAATAATAATTCTAATAATAATAATAATCCTTTCTACTAAAGGCACAAGGCCTGAAATTGTAAGGGAGGTGGCAAGTTGTGAAAGTAATGAAAATTTTGGAAGACAAGTATAAATAATAAATGAGTGGAAATTGAACCAGTGAGTGTGTTAAATGATGAGGCATTAAGACAATATGACCCTCCCCAGACGCAATATCATTTGCTTAAACACACAAATTCACGTAAAGAATTTTGTAAACCAGATACCAAAACGAAATATATATAATATAAAACAAACCACTCGCTACATTCGACATAATTACCCCTACCCATCATCATTTCACATCCGTTCTCCATGCTGGCATAGGATGGATGCTTTGACAAGCGCTGGTAAGCCAGAGGATTGTGCCAGGATCTTCAGTTTGTTTTGGCAATAAAGTGTCTTGCTCAAGAACACAACGCACTACCAAGTCCAGGAATTGAACTCACTACTTCATGATTGTGAGCCTGACACTCGAACCACTGACTCATGTGCCTTCACATAGACTATATATATATATATATACTAGCGAGATCGTTGCCAGTGCCCCTGGACTGGCTTGTGCGGGTGGCACATAAAAGACACCATTTCGAGCGTGGCCGTTTTCATGCGGGTGACACGTAAAAGCACCCACTACACTCTCTGAGTGGTTGGCGTTAGGAAGGGCATCCAGCTGTAGAAACTCTGCCAAATTAGACTGGAGCCTGGTGTTGCCATCCGGTTTCACCAGTCCTCAGTCAAATCGTCCAACCCATGCTAGCATGGAAAGCGGACGTTAAACGATGATGATGATGATGATGATGTTGTGTAAATTTGGATTTTTATCCCTAATATTATTATTAGCCAAATCAGACTGGAGCCTGGTGCAGCTCTCCATCTTGCCAGCATGGAAAACTAACATTAAAGGAGGATGATGTTGATGGTGGTGATGTCATTTACTTCCTTGTCCATCACCTACTCCCTTAGATCTTGCACTAATTACTTCACTTAATCCAATACTCTGCTTTCCTCATTTTATCTTCATTTGTTTTGACACAGTCACATACAGTGACTCCCTCTTAACCTCTTCATCCTGATTCCAGTTTAAGAAACTACACTCTCTGAGTGGTTGGCGTTAGGAAGGGCATCCAGCTGTAGAAACTCTGCCAAATCAGATTGGAGCCTGGTGTTGCCATCCGGTTTCATCAGTCCTCAGTCAAATCGTCCAACCCATGCTAGCATGGAAAGCGGACGTTAAACGATGATGATGATGTCTGGGGAGAGTCATTTTCTTATTGTGCCTTTGATTTCTATGTAGGATGCCATGAAGATTACGTCCAGATTTTCTGATTGTTGTTTCTAAGTTATTTGGGGATATAAGGTCTGTGGAGCTGTGTCCCCTTGACCGTCTGTGGTTTGTTTTCGATAAGCGTGGGTTCATTTCTGTGTATTTCGTTTTTTTGGATTTGGTTTGCAAGATTTTTCATGTGATATTGTGTGTTGAAGCATATTCTGTTGTGTCTGGGGAGAGTCATTTTCTTATTGTGCCTTAAAATTTAACACAATCACCGGTAAAATTTCCACTTATATCTTATTTTTATTTTCCTAAAATTTTCGTTGTGTCTTGCAACCTTTTCAATAGTCTTGACTCTCTTGAGAAATAAGTGGAAATTTTACCAGTGAGTGTGT
>NC_069010.1:9153708-9162965 GCF_001194135.2 Octopus bimaculoides
ACAGCTCTCACTAGCCATTCTTCTATCCCAAGTTTCCTCATTGACCACCAGATAAGGGATCGGGGGACCCTGTCAAAGGCTTTCTCCATGTCAACGAAAGCCAGGTACAGAGGTTTATCCTTGGCTAGGTATTTCTCTTGCAACTGTCTCACTAGAAATAAGGCATCAGTAGTGCTTTTACCTGGCACGAACCCAAACTGCATCTCATCTAAATTGATTCGCTCCCTAATTAGTTGGGCTATGACCCTCTCTGTAACTTTCATAACCTGATCTAACAGCTTATATATATATATATATATAAGACTACATGCATTATATTCAAACTGGCTAAATTAGCCTGTCGCACCTACCCTGCAATGTCATACTAAAACTAAACAATCATGTCATCGTAATCTTAAGGCTGTGGGTTAATCCACAATTAATTCAAAACAATCGGAATAAAGAAGGATTACATTTGAGAGATTAATCTAAAAGGTAAAGTAATCTAAAATGCTTCAGCATTTAACCCTTTCGATACGAACCTGCCTGAAGCTGTCTCTGGCTCTGTAATACAAATACCTTTATTTTAAAAGTTCTCAATTAAAATCTTTCAACAAACCTTAGTCACAATTTATGTTCCTGACACTATCTTAATGATAACTAAGTTATTTTACTAAATTCTTTGTTATATTTAAAATTAATTGAAAGAAACACAAAGCATCTCAACAGAAATATGGTAACAAAAGGGTTAAACTGGTCATCCATGTCTGGCCCAAAGTATTCTCCATGTTTTATATTCAAACTAGCTAGATCTGGTCTCTCGCACCCACCCTACATGTCATTCTGAAAATAATCACTCAACCATGTGTCTTCAAATATATATGCGTGTGAGAGAGAGAGAGAGAGACAGAGAAAGAGAGAAGTTATGTTGATATATATATATATATATATATATATATATATATATATATATATATGTATGTATATATGCAATCTCTATAGTTTTGGGGTCAGTCTAATGAATTGTGTGGGTTGGGTGTTGATTGACCCATCAAATGCTTTTGGATCTACAACTGTCCAAGTATGTTTTCACATCATTAAACTGTTATGCTCATTATACTCTTATCTAAAGCATGGAGTATGTACTGCAATGTATACTTTGAATTATATATACACACATACATACATACATATATATGTATGTATGTGTGTGTGTGTATTAGTGTTATGCTAAGAAGTGGTGCACATTGTCCAAATTTTCGACTCCACTCAAACATTTTTCAACTCAATATTTATTATGCTATTGTTTATCTGCTTTGAGGTCCATTGCTCCCCACCAAAAAAAATAAAAGAAAGAATTATATTTGATTTCATTTATATATGTGTGTGTGTGTGTGTGTGTGTATACACACACAATCCACGATCATTGTAATACCCATACATCTATCTATCTTGTCATTTGATGGGTCTGTTTTTTTTTCATATTTGTCATGCTTTTTCTAAGTCTATAAGAGAAATTGCATCTATATATACACAAGCGTACATATGTATGTATGTATATATAATAAAAGAATATGAATAGATGGCTAATTCGATGCTGTGCATGTTTCCGTAGCATGACCGGTTATTGCATAATATTACATCATTACATAACCACACCATGTCATCAAGCAACATTGAACATTTTACAGGTAAAATCAATCTGTGAAAAAATATATATATGCATGGCTTTATGTGTCTGTAATTTTGTAATTTTCAGGACTTTAATTTATTATTTTTATTATTATTATTTGTTTAGATTGATGTTTATGTCATGATTAATATTTATTTTTGTGTTTATCAATAAATTAACAGTTTCATCATATACAATCCTACACACACATATATTTGTGTGTATGTGAGAATATATTGTTCAAATATGTAATTTATGAGTGCATATATGTGTATATTATATATATATATATACGTACGCACATGTATAATATATAATAAAAAGCGTACAGTGAGTTTGTTATGGGGAGAGGAAAATCTGACATTTCAGACACAATCTTTCTTTAGAGGAAAAGTTGAAAGGTGAGAAATTAATGAAAGACTGCAGAGTTTTACATCCTGCAAATTAAAATAACTTGCAACCAGTTTTATTTTTTAACTTAGAGGACGTCTGACCCTTTTATCATCCAGATTAGTCAGTTAGATGTAACACTTACTCATTTGCACTGTTTTGGATAAGCCATGCATTATCTCATGGCTTTCAGGTTTCTGGCCCTCATGCTGGTGGCACGTAAAAGCACCCACTACACTCTCGGAGTGGTTGGTGTTAGGAAGGGCATCCAGCTGTAGAAACTCTGCCAGATCAGATTGGAGCCTGGTGTTGCCATCCGGTTTCACCAGTCCTCAGTCAAATCGTCCAACCCATGCTAGCATGGAAAGCGGACGTTAAACGATGATGATTGTAAGGAAGGTGCGAGGGGCCAGATCTGGCTGATTTGAACATGAAACCAGTGGAATATTTGGACCAGGTATGGCTGGTTTAAATGCTAAAGGATTAATTCTGTTGTCTCTCATTAATTTCTCACCTTTCAAATTTGCCCCTGATGCAGGACTGAATCTGAAACAGACCCTTCCACTCCTCGCAGAGAGTTCACTCTACCCATTGCATTGATTTTGCTATACATGTGTGTGTGTGTATGTATGTATATATATATGTTTGTGTGTGTATGTATGTCAGATAGTTGCAGTGTTTTGTGCACTTCTAATATTTTCCCCCTGTCTAACCTGCAGGTATTGAAGAAGACACAGATGAGGAGACTATTCCACCCGAAGTTCTCTAACATTACCAACCAACCAACCAACTCCTTCTTTGCTGAAACTTCTGCCTATCCACTGATCATCCGCTGCATATTTTTTTTTCCCCACCTCTCCGTTGATTATCCGCTGTTGATTCTCCCTTCTACTAATCAACTTTGTATCTCAGGCTCCCCCCACTCCCATGGTATTCCTCTGCTCTTCCTGTCTTTTCAACCCATTTTCTGCTGCTATTAACCTGTCTGTGTCTGTGTGTCTCAGTGTATTTATATATATGGGGATCAAATTTTCTTTTAGGCATTTTGTTTTAAAGATGCAGCCCTGCTTTATTTTTAATGGGGTTTTTCTATTTTTATTTGGGTCTTTTACACGTGTTCATGTATGTGTGTGTGACCCTTACACTTATTTGGAACAGTAAAGTCCTTAAACCTATCAAAATGATCAATGTTTCTAGACTTTCCCAGTGTCAACATCAGAAAGTTGAGGATTACTGGTCTAGGTAGCTGTTTCATTGCTTTGGTAGACAGATGTCATTTCTGTAGACTGCATCACCAGTCAGGTGCAGTCATGGCTCTGTGGTAAGAAGATTGTTTCTTGACCACATGGTTTCAAGTTCAGTCCCACTGCAAGGCACCTTGAGCAAGTATCTCCTACTATAGCTTCAGGCCAATCAAAGTCTTGGCTAGATTTCGTAGACAGAAACTGTGTGGAAGCATAGTCCATCATATATACACACACACACACATATATATATATATATATATATATATATGTATATATACATATATATATATGTACTGGCACAACTCTGAAGTTAAGGAGCTTACTTGACGGCCAGTGTTGGGTTGTGCCTGGTCCCTAAACTTAGTGGTTTGATAAACGGGACTGATAGAATAAGTACCAGAATTTATTAAAAAAAAAAAAAAGGTACCGAGGTCAGTTTTTGCAACTAAAATCCTAGATAGTGCTCCAGCTTGGCCACAGTCACTTAACTCAAACAAGTACAATCTGAAAAGTGATAAAGTAATTATACTTTTATGTCTTGGTGATGACGCTGAGAAAGTCTAGAAATGTCTTTCATAATGGTGGCTTTAAGAACTTATGTAAAAAAATATGAAAAATAACACTTTACAGTGTGTGTGTGTGTGTTCTTTTGTTTTATTGAATTGTGGCCATACTGGGGCATCTTAAGACAATTGACACAGGTGTAGCTGTCTGGTAGGAAGCTTGCTTCCCAACCAAATGGTTCTGGGTTCAGTTCCATTGCGTGGCACCTTGTTGGGCATGACCTAAAACCTTATTGCTGTGTGGGTCTTGCTTCGTTGACCAATGGCTACCCAATGGCTAACATCTACTTTATGATACAATTGGGGGTTTTTCTGATTGTTTTTGTCGTTGTTTTTAACTGGCTGTGAACACATAAACAAATAGAGACAGTGATAAACATGCCTGTATTGTGTGCGTGCCACAATCTGCCGATCTGAAATGTGTGTGTATATACATGTATGTGTTTATATGCGTGAGTGTGTGTGAATATATGTGCTGCATATATACATATGTATATGTGTGTATATAGATATATATGTATACAGATATATATATATACAGGTATGTATATGTATATATGCATATATGTATGTATATATAAATGGGGGATAAATTAAAAGAGAAAAACCTAAGTAAATCCGAGCATTTAGAATAATGTCCTCTAAATCAAGTCTGAGAGTGAATAAAGACTATTTCAGCCATAATTCTTCGTCTAATCCTGACCAGTCGGGAATGGTGATGAGGGGCCCACGAGGCTCACGAGATATATACACTCCTTTGCTATGTTGATGGAATATATGAGAATTTATTATGAATCACTCCAATTTTTTCGACACATCTAGCATTGATTCCCCATGGGTGGGGCACTCAACAACTGGTTCAGGAGCATCCGGCCATGCACATCATCATCATTTACTGTCTGTTGTCCGTGCTGGCATGGGTTGGAATATATATATAAAGAGTGCGGTTTGCACCAAAGGCCAATGAGAATTTTGCTGATGGTAACTATTGCAGAGTAAATATACACATATATATCACTGCTGAGTTATCTCTATAAATTTGCTAGAGAATTTAGAGCCAAAACTGAAAGTTACAATGTGTTGGTTCTAATTTCTATGGGGAATCTGTCAAGGTAAATTTAAAAGGGATTCAGCCCCACTTCTAACACAAAAAAAAATAGGACACACTATTGACTTATAAGCGTTTATTATACTTAGTAAAATGTTAGGGTAGGGATGAGAGAGGGAAGGAGGATGGGAGAGAAATGCGGGGATGTGTGTTTTTAGGAAAGAAGCCGCTTTGTCTATTACATGGTTTTGGGTTCTGTCACTCCTGGCAACATCTTGGGCCAATTAATGCTTTCTGGGGCGTTTGGTTACAGTCTGTAGGTATATGTACGTATGCGTATGTATGTTCAGATACCCAGTTTGCTACTCTCGTTCTCTCTTCCCTCATCCTTCCTCTCTCTTTCCCCCTCCTCATATCAGGTTTTACTATTTTCATTTGTAAATATTTGTACTTTATGTGTATATTATTGATATAATAGATCGATGGATAGATAGGTATGCATGTATATGGACACCGGCAAGGCTGTGTGGATACCAATTTTGCTTTCTCACCAGATGGTTGCAAGTTCAATCTCACTGCTTGCCACCTTGGTCAAGTGTCCTCTATTCTAGATTCTGTTGGACAAAAGCCTTGTGAATGGAACAGGAGGACTGAGGCTGCATGTAGGCCATTGTGTATGTGTGTGTGTATAGATATACATACACACACACACATATATACACACAGGGTCTTGCAGATAAATTGAGACAATTTTTATGATGCATAAAACAGGTTATAAATACTAAAATGATGGTGGTAGACAGACAGACATTTTCATGTAATGTTTATTACAACAAAAAGGTTTCACTCGATATGGCTGCCTTTTTCGGGGGCAATTACTGCCTCCACACAAGAACAAAGATTTTTTGCAGCTGTTGCAATCTCCACCTCTTTTGATTTTGCATGTTGCACGCATGATGCAGGTCTTCAAACTGTTGATACTCTGGTGTGGTGAAGTATTGGTCCTTGCTTGAAGTACGCCCCATAAAATGTAGTTGAGAAGGTTGAGATCTGGGCTATTACAGGGCCAGATGTTGGCCCTCACAAAAAAAATGGCAATTTCTCACCAAGGAAACCCTGTATTGCTTTTGACCCACGATAAACACCCCATTGCCAAGCCCAAACTTCTGCTGCATCCAGAGCATTCTTCAGGATGCCCAGATACTGCTTGGTGCCAATCTTCAATCCAGACTCAATGAAGTGTGGATCCATGACATTTCCATCACTCGCCATGGCTCCAGATATCATCACTGGGGAAGGATTCTTAGTCTCAGACACAGGTGGGGACGTCAGAAGGGTTGTATGCAATCCCTTGAGAATTTCTGTGATTGACCTCAGCATCCACAGTGAACATCTTCTCATCCACAAGCACAAGAGTTTTTCCTACACCTTGACGCTTGATGAATGACAGAAGCTTTGGTCATCTCTCAGCTCTGATTGCTTTGGCCTTGGTTGTTAGGAGGTGATGGCATTGTCAAACATGGCTAGTCCTGCCACAGTTGCTGTTCACAGCTCAGGACACCGTGGAAAGGGAAACAGAGCGCTTCTTTGCAAGAATTGTCATGAATGGGGATGGGTTGGCTTCAGTCGAGAGTTTGACGCCAGTGAGAAACTTTGGATTGTGCTTGGAATCCACTTTGAGTCTTGTGTTCTTTTCTATCAATCTTTCCCTCTTCTTTAAATTGTTTATACACACGATGAACCATTGTTTTTGGAAGTTTTGTCAACTTAACAATTTTATTGGCAGTTTGCCCATTTGACTGCTCTGTCTAGCTGATTGGGTTACTTGATACAGGCTCGGAATGGTGGGAGGTGATGATTGAATATAAGGGCAAGGCATGAATACATCAACATCTTAGCTCCCTTCTCCTTTAATTTATACATAACTTCTTAGCATAATTGTGTTAATGTTTACGAATGTGTAGATTAATTCATTTGTGTGAATGTATATGGACAGGGTGGAAATAGAGGGGACTGTTGTACCCTGTAATTCAATGATTCAGTCTTGTGTCATACATTCTGCCTGAGAATTACATTAAAAGTACGCATGTCTGTGGAATACGCAGCCTTCTGTGCTACTAATTCAATTAGTAAGCTAGTTAATGAATTATATATATTTATAATATTTCGTTTGATTAATTATATAGGCCCAGGTGTGGGTTGTGTGTTAAGAAGTTTGCTTCCCAACCATATGGTTCCAGGTTCCAACCCACTGGACTGCACCTTGGGCAATAGCTTGGCAGACCAAAGCCATGTGAGTAGATTTGGTAGATGGAAACTGAAAGAAGCCTGCCACACACACACATATATATATATGTATGTATATATATATGTGTGTTGTTGTTTTGTCTGTGTATGTCCTCCTCCATCCCCATTGATGCTGTTGTGTTTACGTCCCTGTAAATTAGCAGTTCAATAAAAGACACCGATAGAATAAGTACTAGGCTTGATTCTTTAGACAAAATTTCTTTATGGCAATGCCCCAGCATGGCTACAGTCTAATGATTAAAACAAGTAAAAGATAAACGATTTATGGCGAAAAAAAGCCCAAAACTCCCGTCATTCCCGACTCTGACGTCATGATTTCAGGGGAGGTCACTCTGAATTCTTCGAATCGGGTTTTTGTTTGTTTTTATTTACCAAGCCATAGTTTTACGTCCATTACTATTGGATTTGTTTGCCTCCGGCCAACGGCAATTAAGTCACAAAGTGCGATAATAGATGTGCCACCAATGGTAATTTTCTCATGAACGAAGGATATACTACTATTTGAAGCATGACTATGTATACTTTTATTAATATTTAACAAGAAGCAACGGAGTGACTTGAGGGCCGAGTGAATCGTGTATTAGCACGGCTCAAGCGAAACTTTCAGCCTTTGAGTCACTCTATTAAATATTAATAAGAATAACGTGGCCGTGTGGTAAGAAGTTTGCTTCCCAACCACATGAATTTCCGAGTTCAGCCCCACTGCATGGTACCTTGGGTAAGTCTCTTTTACTTTTGCCTTGACAACCAGTGTTGGTTTCTTTATGTCCCCATAACAGTTTAGCAAAAGAGACAATAGAGTTAATACCAAGCTTAAGAAAAAAAAAAAAGTTCCTGGGGTTGATTTATTTGACTAAAAATTCTTCAAGGTGGTGCTACAGCATGACCACAGTCTAATGACTGATACAAGTAAAGGACAGCACACACACACAAATTGTCTTTGTCTTTGTGTATAATTTTTCCATGTCCCCCACCACCTGCCCCTCCCTTTTTTTCACTGAGATTTCTGTACTAATCAGCTTAAAAAAAAGGGTGAATTAGAAGCAGCAACAGCAACAACAAAGGGACAAACAATTTTGTTTTTTAATCCTTATATTTTTCTAAGAAAATTTGTAAGGAGTAAATACTGCAAAAAAAAAAAAAAAGAGCCCCAAAAAATTTCAATAAATTTCAATATATTTATATGTGCGTGTGTGTGAGTGTGTATGCTTGCATGCATGTTTCTATATATGTATGTAATGTGTGCATGTGTATATATATATCCATGTATAATATATGTACACATATAGATGTACGGAAGTGTTTATATGTACACAGACATGTGTATATGCATGTATGTGCATCTACAAAGATGGCCAAAAGTTGGTATAAAGTTGCTAAATACAAGTGAAATATTCTATCGTAAAAAGTAATCAACAGAGAAATGAAACTCTCATATGTAGCCTCTGTATAACCACTTTGGACCCACCCCTGCTGGCTCTCTTTCTATCTATCTATGTGTGTGTATATATATATATTGACACCACACAAATGCACACAGATAGTCAGCTGCCAGCAATCATTAAGCTGAGGTGTGTTTGATCACGAAAATTTAGTCAAACCTGACACTGCAATGATTGAAACAATTAATTAACAATTGGTAAGACGCTTCATTTCATGAAATTGCAGCACAGTTTGGCAGTTACTGTATGGGTGTGTGTGTGTGTGTGTGTGTATATATATATATATATATATAAATATATATACATATGCACATATGTATACATATACATATAAATATATACGTATATATGAATATATATACGTATATATAAATATAGACATATAAAAATATGCACACACATATATATATCTGTATGTATATATATATATATATATAATATACACATATATATATGTATACATGTATATATATGTATAAATATATATATATACACATGAGGTGTGTGTGTGTATATATATATATATATATATATATATATATACACACACATACATATATATAAATATATATACATATACAAACACGTTTATACATATATATATATATA